>NC_071671.1:13866590-14169621 GCF_028554725.1 Zeugodacus cucurbitae
TGAACTTTTTACTATTTTTAATAAGGGAATTTACATTTTTATAATATTGTATATATGTATGTATATAATAGTAAGCTCAAATGCTCGTAGACAGTTTCCTTACACTATATGAATTAGTAATTTCAATTTACACTATCCAGTTATATATAAGCACAAAGCGTTGTAAAATATTCTCTATTTGCTTTATAAATAATTAATTTTAATTTTTTATAGGCATTTTAAGGGTCACGCCTAGACTATAAACCTACAAATGAAGGTATACATATGTAAATGCATGCAGAATTTAACATGAGATACTGAAATTACTGCAAGTAATTATTATTGTTGTTATTATTTTATTAAGGGTTGGGGCTTTTTAAAGTCGTGCAAAATATTCTTATATTATTATATTTATATATAACATTGTCTGTAACAGATAATTGCTGCAAGTGCGGCGGGACGTATGAGTAACAAGGTATTCATAGCAACTTGATTTACATACATCATTATGAAACTGTTACAAAAAGGTTTGTTACGATACCAACAACAAAAATGTAACTACATTTTAACTGACACTTATTTACAGAACGGTTTCTCCAACAACCAGCGCTCATTCTCAATTGTAGCAATTGAAGTGATGCAAAAGTGAGTAAGTAATTAATCATCCGGCCGCAAATGACTCATTTGCCTTAACTATAAATAGTGGCAGAATTAATTGCTTCATTTGCTGTGGCGCTGCAGGCAATACCAAATGTTGACCACAAAAGCAAAGTAGTGAACAGGAACAACACAAATTTAGCGTCCAATAACTAGGCAACGTACAACAACAACAATGTAACGAGCAAAAAAATTGCAAACAACCAACAACTAGTCCAACAGCGTTCAGCCGCCGCGCGCATATTTGGAGCAATGCACCGCGTTGAACTGCCAGCCAAAGTCAGCTGTGCGAAAGACAGCGCAAAAAGCAATGCAAAGTTAGCAAACATAAACAATGCAAACGAAGCGCAAAATAGCAGCGAAAAAATAGCAACAACAACACTAATAAATGCATGCAGCATTTTGCCGGTAACCGGTTTGAGCACAAAGCTGCCTTGTGACAGCCGCTTGACGCGAGCGGGTGGCGGTCAAACGCATAAAGTATGCACTTTATTAACTGTTCAACGCGCTCTCCCTGCAGGTGTGTGTGTGTAGGAAACAATATATTACTTGCCACTTATGCTCGACTGAGGCAAGCGTTTTTTTTCACTTTTGCGCAAATGTTTTCATTTTCAGCGTGTTTACTATGCGCTCAACTCAACTTTGGTATGTGCCATAACTTCGCGCGCACAGCTGTTGTTGTAACGTCATGCGATACGGTTGTTAAATCGGTATGGCGAATTGTGCATGTAATATGACTAGGCCAATAAGTTGTGTTTATAATCACATAAATAAGAGTTTATTCATACATATATATGCGCAGGTTGTGTGCACTCGCTTACACCCGCCATGCAAAAAATGGTGTCAAGTGCAAATCGCAGCATTGTCACATTGTTATTATTGTGTTATATATTTTCTTTTCTTTTTTTTTCGCTTCAAATTTTTCGCTTTATTAACGCGTGTAAATATGCATGCTTTTTATTGTAATGTTGCTTTTATTGACTTTTAAGTGTTCAGCAAAAGCGTGAATTTTTGTCATTATTATCTTCATTATTGTTTTTTTTTGCCGTGGAGTAGGCGGAAATAAAACTCCATTACTAAGCACATTTCACTTTTTATAGTGAGGAATGCGGAATGCTTTATTTATACAAAATTAAGATGTTAACCTTAATTTAATTTAAGGTAATCATATTAAAATAGTGTTTTATAATGTGAGAATTTTGTAACAAAAATATATATTTTTTTTTATTATTTATGAGGTTATTATTATGAATAATATTTTTTTGTGATTTATTAATTTTTTTTCAAAATTTTTAAACTTATTTTTGCTATGTTTTTGTTAAAAAAAAAATTTAAAATATTTAAATTTTTATAAAACAAAAAATAACAAAAGCTTTTTAAAAATTAAATTTTTGTTGTTATTGAAAACAAAAATATTTTTCTATAGCTATCGTGAGATAAGATATTTTTTCTAATATAACAAAATTTTAATTTCTTAAAAAAATTAAAAAAAAAAATAATAAAAAATAAAAAAAAAATATAAATATATTAAATTTTTTTATATATTTAAAAATATTATTTCAGTTAATGGAATATTGTTATAAAATGCGAAATTCATAATTTAACTTCATAAAAATATTGTTTTTTAATGTAGTCGTTGGATTGATTTATAGCATATTGAAATAGGTCCATTAGCTGAGGCAATTAAGCTGTAAAGCGACTTTTCGTGTTTGATCTTTAACACCGTTTTGTCAACAAATGTATTATTTTTCGCTCTCATTGAACTTAGTTCACAGGCTTGCAAGTAGACATACATTAATTCACATTAAATTAAATACTAATTGAGTAATTAGTATTTCACATACAATTAAATACTAATTGAGTAATTAGTTAATTGAATGCATTGTTTTTAAAATATTTAGAATCGTGGGATGTGGATTTATGAGTTTTTTTAATGGCATACTTTAGAGTGGATTTATACATTAATAATACAATATTAGGGAATTTTATTCAAAAACTTCAAAATGACTCAATTAATATTTATCTTCCTTTTATACATGTTTTTTTTAATAAAATCTTTAGAATATCAAGAAAAATGCATAACTGCCTCCTAGTTAATAACAAATTGACATTTATTTAGAGCTGCCAATTTTGGTCTAAAACCATTTTGTGGGTTATCAACATCAATTATAGGAAACTAGAGTGTAATTTGAAATGAATGCAAAGAACATTAGCCTCTGTCAGCCAAGCTACGCATATACGTTTAATGCATAGTAAACAACTTGGTTTATTAAGTCTAGAGAGTGCTTCAAATTATGCGAATTAACACGTAGTTAGAATTTCACATGCAATTAAGTGGTGTAATTCATGCTGTAATTGCATAATAAAGCTGTGAAAATAATTTAAAAAAAATCCCAATTGAAGCGCTAGTCTCAGTAGAACTTTTATAACATAATTTAGTAAACCTCGAAAAGCATGTAGATATATCTCACTCATTCAAATTGAATTCACCGACGAGCACTTGTTATGATATATATAATTAAATTGTTTTCGTTTTTTGCACTTTTATGTACATAAAATGGATTACATTGCCAAAACAGATTTTAATTCATCATTTCCTTTGATTCAGTATCTATTTTATTAGCGCACATTTAAATTCACTGTGCAATTGAGTGACTGTGATATACTACTGGTATATACATATGTATAAAATTTCACATGTACAGAGACGACAAATAAATATTTCAATTTCACTGGCGACAAAAGCTTTCGGTAATTGCAAATAATTGCTGATTAAATTTATTGCACACAGTTTACATGTTCTTTTGTTGATCTTTATGTACTATTTATGTATTATATATATAAATATGTATATATATATATATATATATATATGTGCGCTCATGTTCACGATACTTTCATTGTTGCCAACAACAAAGGCTAGACAATTTTTTACACGCTAATTTATGTATGTTAATGTTAATTTGCATTAATTTATTTATATTTTTAGACAAATTTACGGCATGATTCATTTCGCGAGTATTTCAATTATTTTGATTGAGCATCAGCTGATTGAGAATGACTAAAAGTGGAAATGTAATAGACAATGTAAATATTTATGCAATGCTTTGACGTCGTAGATAACTCTTACATTATAGAAGCTGATTATCTGATTGATTATCTGAATTCGATTATCGTATCTATTAGAGGTTCCATAGTAGACTAGTATATCATGTAACTATTATTTCAAGCAAAAATTTGCTTTAGACGTGTTCGATTCGCCCCTTGTTGGCTCGCTAAATTGAAGCTTGGCAATCATATAAATTGAATATAATATAGGAAGCATTAATGGACCTCATTAAAGGGACATAATCTTGCGAATTCACGGTATATAGTATTTTCTTTAATTCCATACTTTTCCTTTCTAATTTGGACCTTATTCAAATGTATTTTTAATTAAAATAATTTGTATATACAACTATAGACAAAAATATTTATTTGCTCATGCATTTCTATATATAATTTCTAATTTTAACTTCTCGTTCTGACACGCGTCGCATCGTAAACATTTTCGAAAAATGCCCGCAATGTCCGCAATTGTGCATGTAGGTTGAATGCTCTGCTGCCTGCCGTGACACTCACATTGACACTGAAATTGCGTGTAATTTTGGCTTGCCAACTTTTTATTATTGCCTAATTCTAATTTGAATGTGTAGCTAATTCGGACGTGAAAACAAAAAAGATTTATTTCATAAAATATATTCCTTTTTCTTTTAAACAAAATTTTTTAAGAAATATTATCTAAAAATACTTTTGATGCTTTAAATAGTTTTTTAAGAAAATAGTGTGTGTGCGCAAATTTGTAGTAGCTATGAACTCAAAAGAGTTTCGAAGACTCACCCAGGTAATTTTCATTTACTTTTTAGCTTACTTAATAGCAGTGATTATACTTGTTTAATTCCTTGTTTATTGTTCTTATTAGTTGTGTGAAAATAAGTATATGTAAATATGACTAATGGGATTGTATTTAATTTAATTTAATTTTATTTTATTTTATTTTATTTTATTTTATTTTATTTTATTTTATTTTATTTTATTTTATTTTATTTTATTTTATTTTATTTTATTTTATTTTATTTTATTTTATTTTATTTTATTTTATTTTATTTTATTTTATTTTATTTTATTTTATTTTATTTTATTTTATTTTATTTTATTTTATTTTATTTTATTTTATTTTATTTTATTTTATTTCATTTTATTTTTTATATTTTTTATCTTCAAAAGTACCAAAGTTCATTCGCTTAACTAAATAATGCACATTAAATAATGACCATGTATAGCAGATTCTCAAGTGGATTGCATCACAACCGCCCATTCACTCTTTATTACACTATTGTGAAGTAAAAAAGTAAAAAGTCAAAACAGTTTTATGCTCATTGAGTAAATAGCTCATATCCCCATTCATATCACTTTCATTCACAGCTGTCATGACTACTTTATGTCTATAGAAAAGGCAGATAAGCAACTGTCTGCGCTGTTGGACGCTTATCACTTGGCTCAGCTGAAGTGGAGAAGGTGTGGTGCGCATAATTTTTAAATTATCTGCTGGCAAGTAAGTGTGCAATAAAGCGAGAAATAAATGTCGAAAAAAATATAAATACATAAACTGTACTTAATAAAAATGTAAAGGAAATTGACGTGAAGGTTAATATAAATAAAAATGAAATTTATCGAAATCGACGCAGCTGACAAAATTTGTTCTTATTTAATGTTCAAAAAGTACATCAAAATAAACAGAGTACGCTATAAACCATATTATTTATGGCGCTCATAATTCATAAGCGCCGCGATAATCATTAACAGCGCTAATCAGGCTCAAATAATCACTGATCTGTTTAGATAGCGCCACTTATAGCGGAAAATTTTACTTTAAATGCATGAAAAATATTAAGTAAAAGTGTATCGCTAACAGTAAATACAGCAACATTAATTTAAAATTAAACTAAAAATAAAAGTAATTTCAGCAATATAAATATTGTTATATTAAAATATTTATTCTTTTTTAAGCCAGCCATCAGTTTAAGCGTGTGAAGTGCGAAGAGCGCAAAAAAAACAACGCATATCTCAGTGTGCCACATGCGTGTCAGCATAACAAAAGTGTCTGCTTTAAGTACAAGCATACTTATTTATCAGATAATTTAACTAAGTACTGGCAGTGAATTAAGTGCCTCCGGAGTATAGCTGACATTGTGGTATTTGATTGAATAATGAGTTGGTCGCTTTGACAGCATAAATTGTTAAATTTTAAATTGCGTAAAAATAAAATTCTGTGAGAATTTATAAATAACAACATAAAGAAGCGCAAAATAAAAAATAACTTCATCTCATTTGATTGGCATATTAATAGTGCTGTGTTAAATCGCACACAGGGGTTACTCATACGCCGTGGAGGTGCAGTAGCAGCGAAGGTAGCACAAAACACAGCAGAGTTTGCTGAATGGTTTCACTTGTATTCAAATGTTTTGACATATAACAGTTGAAAAGATAAACTTTATACAAAAAACGCAACAACAACAACAAAAACAATAATAATAAATAAATAAATCAACTGCGCTGCGGCAAAGAAAAGAAATGTCAACGCGTTTGTGTGAGTTTAACGTAAAAGCAGCAATTGAAAGACACGTGTTGTTGTTGTTTCCACCTTTTTTTTATTTGTAAATTAACTTCGTTGTCATTCTATTATGTATACATATAAGCGCCGTACACAACTATTGTTTACAAGAATGTTCAGAATTTTTTATTTGTAATTTTTTTTTGTTTGCGCTTTCGCTCTGCCTTCATACGTTGCTACTATTTTCCATTTAGTATGCGCGCACGTTGAGTTTACGTCTCAAATTCAAAACGGAAGTTGTTTATTATGCGAAGTTTCATTGCTTTGATTCGTTTTAATTAAAAAAAGAAAAAATAAAAATAAAATGTGGAAACAGCTGCTAGCAATTTGTTGTAGCTTTTTAATATTTTTTAATGAAAATCATAAAAAGCAACCTTTCATTGCACTTGTCGGCGGACTGTTTAGCAACTGTGTGCGTGCAATTACCAATTGCTGACAGGTTGGTATGTGAAGTGCAGCAAAAAAAATCACAACAACAACAATAACAATAAAGCACAACTTTATTAAGTGCGCGCGGCACAGCAAGTAATGAGCGCAAAGCCATGTTAATTAATCAACCGAAAATTGTATTGTTGACGCTGCCGTACTGTCACTGTCACAATAAAATGCAAAGCTTGCGGCAAAAAAAAAAATATAATAAAAAAATAAAGAGACGAGTAAGCTGAATGGCTTTTGTGTAAACAAAATAAAAAATTTCGCTTTTTTGAATGCTTTTAATATACTGAAATTTGTTTAAATATTTTTTTATTGCGAAATTTATGACAATAAAAATTATACTTAATTGCTGGGTTTCCGATTACACAATTACAGGTTGCTTATTCACTTTTTTACTGTATTATGCAATCGGAATTTGTGCCGAAAATTATGTGAATATCGAGAACTACAGTCAGTCTTGATTATACATATCCTACATATATAAGCAAATAAGGTTGTTTTTTATTTTTTTGACAACCTAAATTATATTAATTATATTGTACCCACTGAGATGAGCAAGAAATTAAGGTTTACTGCTTTTTTGTTTTAATTAAAAAATCGAGTTATTTATAATAATGGAAAAAGTAGCTTAAAATATCGACAAAATGTTCTTAAAAAACAATATTCTTAAATATAAAAAACAAATAAAATGTAAAATAATAATAATGTTAAACAAAAGTGAAATAAATTAAACAAATTTATTTATAAAATTATTGAAAAATAATTAAAAAATTTCTTTATAAATTGATTTTATATATTAAAAAATAAAACTAAATTTAAAAAAGTAAAAAAAAAATGATTTATAAATTGATTTTTTAAAAAAATATTTTCAAAAAATTTAAAAAATTCTTCCTAAATTGATTGGTTATATTAAAAAATAAAACTAAATTGAAAAAAATATTTTCCAAAAATTAAAAAAATTCTTTATAAATTGATTTTTAAAATCACAAAATAAAACCAAATTTAAAAAAGTAAAAAAAAAAATTTTTCCAAATATTAAATTTTTTTTATAAATTCATTTTTTATATTAAAAATTATAACTAAATTAAAAAAAAATATTTTCTAAAATTTGTTTATATATTGATTAAAAAAAAAAAAAAAAACAAATTAAAAAAAATATTTTCCGAAATTTATTTATTTAAACTACTAAATTTATATCCAAGTTCAACCTGAGTTTATAATCATTTCATAGCTACCCGCATACAAATGCATATATGACAGCTCATTCGTAATTCCAGTCACATTTACGCTAACTACCGCGTTTATTGCGAACTGTGCTCTGCATTTTAAATTTCTAATTTGTATTGAAGTGCCGTAATTTCGGAATATCGGAAATTCTTGTGCGCTTTGACATTGATACATTCATTTGATGTTATATTCTATATATTTATTGTTGTTGTTTTACTTTTTTACAATTATTTGCGAAGTACAGAAAATTCTCAGAATTTAATGCAACAGTTTTTGGAATATTTTTTTTATATTTTTTGTTAGCAATATTGTTGCACAAGTTTAAGAATTGATCGAAATTCTGGGAACATGAAGAGTATTTAGTGATAAAAAAAGAAAATAAACAACGACATTAAGACAAATTGATAACAGAAATATTAATAGGAGGGAATGAACGATATTTCAAGTAAATTAAAAAATAATTATATTTATTCATTTGTTTAATAAATAAAAAAATAAAAAGTCTTATTTAAGCCATGATCTACCATTTTTGCTTCAGTTTTAAACCAGCTTTAATAGCTCTGAGAGCTTGGTTAAAATTCATTATTATTTTCATATAAATATTTTATATTTGGTTTATTTTTTTTTTCAATAGTTAATATTTTAAAGGCATATTACTTTTGCAATGCTTTATAGCTAATATATGCAGTTACTTGTATAACACTGAACTTGAATAACTAATTTTTAAGTGTTTGGAAATGTTATTACACTAGTAAATGATGAGATAGAAGAATAAATCTAAAAAAAATAAAAACTTTCAAAATTTTTATTTTATTATTATAATTTTTTTTTAATAAATAACTTTCAATTTACATACATTATTTTGTTAGAAAATCACTTTGTATTTGAAAGAAGAATTCGAATTTTTAATTATATATCAATAACAAGTTCCAAGCATAAACATATTATTTTTGACACAAAATGACAAAAATCTTGAAATTAACATTTGTAAATTTTTTTATTTTTTTTTATTTTCTTAAGCTTTTTTGATATTTTTTAAATGTAATTAAATTTTAAGTAATTTTTTTTGTACTTTTTGTTTGTCTTATTTATTTTTATTATTATTATTAATTTGTTATATTTATTTGCTACTTATTCATATTTACTCATATTTTTATTGCTTGAGTAAAGAATATCTTTCTATGACTGTTTTATTTAATTTTACAAATTTTTGCCTTACTGAATACACTCAAACTTTTCAGTAGAAATGTGAACAAAAGTTATTAGAAAGCTTTATATATACTTTTTAATTGCTTTAGCAAGCAGAAAGGTGACAAATTCTACACATTTCAACGCTACAATGTTAGTTTAATAACAAAGTTTTTTCAAGTCTTTAATTACGCAAATTATTACAGCAAATGACAGTGCCATAACACAAAAGCTAATTTGTCTAGCTGCCTAAACTTATAATAATTTGTCTTAATATTAACTATATAATATATTTGAGCTAACAAAATTTGAATTTTTAATTATTTTTCTAATTAAGAATTAATACATATAATATAATTGAGAGAATTTTTAAAAATTTTCTAATTCAACACTCACCTTTCGGCTTGTCCAAGTCATTGTCCTGACTGGCGAATATTTGCTCCTTGGAGGCGGACATTTTGTCAGATTTGTTGTTTGTTTTTATTGGGATTTAATGATTTTTAATTAATTTCTTTTGTTATTGCAGGCAACAGTTCATCTGCACTTTCTTTAGGTAATTTAAATCGTCTCAAGTGTAAAGCGTCTTGAATACTTTGCGGTCTTTTCTGGTTGCGAGTTTTTATTGCTTTTTATTATCCTTTGGAAATAAAATAATACTGTCTTGTGTTTTTTATTATTTTAAAATACTTGTTTGTTGTTGTAATATTTTTTTAATTATTTCACTATTAATTTATGTTGCTTTTGCGAGTGGTTTATTGCGTTTTGAGGTAGCGCGTTTTGTTTTTGTTTTGATATTTAAATATAATTTTTTAAAACTTTTAAGGTTTTTCTTTAACTTCTTCAATCACAATTTCATTTCAACTAGCTTCAGTTACGTTTTTGTCAAGCAAAATGAAATGCAAAAATACTTTTAGTTTCGTCGCGCCACAAATAAGAATAGTCTTCCAAAACCTAGCGAAACTTTTTAACTTTCGTAATTTTTTGTGAAAAAAATGGAAAGCGTGTTCTTTAATTCGCCGCAAACTAAACTTTTCGCCAAAATTTCCGTTCACACCGCTTTTAACGTCAACACTTGAACGTGTTTACTGCTACGCGGCGCTCCTTTCGCCGTCGTCGCGTTTTTAACTGATTTTCTACACTCACCGTTGTTTCACGTTGCGCGTCTGGCAACGTTCTGTGAATTTCGCGTACTGCCACTGAGTTTTTCAAGTCAATTGGAAAAAAGGCACAAATCTGCAGTACAACCGGCTGAGCGTCTGCTCTTTGTAGGCATACACAAAGCAAAGTCTATATTTGTATGTATGTATGTATGCTGAATAGTGTATGCAAACACTCACGTCGTTGAGTTACATACGTCGTACGTACGTATGTATGTGTTAATAGGCAGATAAGCCAGCAGTTGGCTAGGTGTGTGTGTGCGACTGACTCGTCAAGCTGCTGACTGTCGTTTAACTTTTAGTGCTCACTGTCGTCGCTGCTGCTGTTGTGCGCTGTAAGCAGGTGGGAGCTTGTGGGAGCGTTGTTAGTTTCGCTATCGCTGTGACTGGAGTGTCAACGAAAGTCGCCGAAGCTACTGGTTATATCTAAGCGGCCGCTGTTGTTGATGCTGCCGTCAAGTGTTGCCTTCCGTTGATTGCGTTGATTACCTTTCTTCCTCAACTCGACTGCTTGTGTTCTCGAGTGTGGGTGTGTATGTGTGTGTGTATCGCGTGTCTGTCGCATTAATCTGTCAAATAAATGAGTAATGTAAACTGATTTTTAATATGATATATTCATTTAAGTGGAGTTGTATGTAGTATGCTTATTAATAAGTACTTGTATGTAAGTATGTATACGTACATATACATAGCTGTACATACAATAATCAGTAAACTGCTAAATTGCGCTTGAGTGTCCTGCTCATTTATTGAATTAAGTAATTCACGCGAAATGCAGACACGAGATTTTTGCATACTTTTTTCACGAAATCGTCGTGTGTGCGCATGCGTGTAGTCAGGGCCAATGCATGCTGCCATGTCGCAAAGGTTATATGACTTTTACGGTCGATTAATAATTTACAATAGGTGTGTAAGGCATAAGGCAGCCAGTAAACTGGTTTAAGATAAATTGACAAAGCGAAGAAAGAGCCTTCAATTGAGCAGAAAAACAGAGTAAATAGTATTTGTTTTATATGTAGAGATAAGGTGAAGGCTTTTATGGGCGTTTTGTTTTTATGAGGTAGGTCTTGGTACAGTCGAATAACTTGAGCGTGTGTTAGTAAAATATATTTGTATGACGACTTTCGCTTTTTCAGATCCTTGTTTGCAAAAGCTTGAAAAGAAGACAATGGATTTTTTTAACGATTAGGTCTCATAGTTTAATCATGTTCTAGAGTTTTAAGGTAAACATATTTACAATTATGTTGAGATTAGGCCTCTAGCTCCATTCGAGTAAAAGAAACGCTTACAATGCCTCGTTAAAATTAATAAACTCCCATCGAAAATGCTTTTCTGTGGTATTGTGAGCTTACAGCTCGAAAATTTAATAGCTTCAGAGTCGCTTGGAGGGTCGCAGCGTAAAGACAATTAGAAAGTAAGCGTATTTTTGGAGAGCAAAATCTTCCTACGAGTTTGAAATTGTATGTCGGAGAGCTCGAGATAAAGGACTAGCCAACCTTTATAACGAAGTCAATGTTAGAACAATGAAAATACAGATAGCTAGATCTATCTATACTAAAAAATAAATTTATTAAACCAAAGACTAAAAGGACTAAGAAAACTAAATGTCTATCTATTTACAACCTCTTCATTTTGTGGACGACAAGTCAGCTAACCCATAAGCATAGGCAATTTTCAAAAATTACCAGCATCTCTATCTAAACACAACCCGTGACTACATTACCTAAAGGGTATACACAATTTGACACTAGAAGAAATCTACTATTCATGTTCCTCGTTTGCTTATCCCCCACACTCGTGTATTTGTTATTATTAAACGCTGTTATCACGGGACTCCATACACGATCGCTAACGCCTGGCTCAACCACATTTTTATCGGCTGATATTTTATTTTGATATTATATTAGACGCTAGCAAATAGCTAAGCGCTCAGCAGCACGTCAACGAGTTGCACACGTTTTTATGCCGGGACGCGCCATGTCATCTGCGTCAATATTTCGCTAAACAATTTTCACCGCACTCGTTTTTAGCAATAAAGTATGAATTACATATTGACAGAGCGATTTGTGGAAATAGCTGAAAATCTGCAAGCGAATCCTTATTTATTATTTATATTCATTATTTCTGTCACATTTGTTACTATTCGTTATAAGCTGTTAGTTTTTTTTCATACTCTTTTTACATCTAGGCAGAATTTTATTGACGTTGCCGTGTGATAACAGCTCGAGATCGAGTGTGCAAAATATTTACTTTCGTGTTGAGTATATTAAGTTAGTTATGTGTTATAATTACTACGCTTATAGACATGTTCTATTTTACATTTATATAAGCAGTGTAGTGTTTCTAAATAAAAGTTTTATAAAAATATATTTTCTTATTGGCGTTGAAATTCACACCTAACCTAATCTAATCTTGAAAGGTATAGTACTATGTATTCCAGTATCCCAGTAGCACTTATGCATAATAAATTGAAACAGAGAGTCTTAAAAAGACACTTAAAAAGAACTACCTAAGTGAATTACTTTTTATCATAAGACTTAATAACGTCACGAAATAATGTGTATTTTTGTCAAAAGAACTGTCGGAACAAAACCATCTGAAACTCTATATATAAGACTGAAACTGCCTTCATTTCGTTTAGATTAGACCATTTTGATGGTGTATTAGGTTGGTAAATATCTCCCTTCCGCTTTTTTGTTCTTTGATGCTCTTTCGATATTCTGTTTCCATCTAGACGGCAACTTCATAATACCCCCTCGTAGAAGCCCCTCTTCTTATTTGCGAAGAACTCGGACAGCCACATTTCACAAGCCTCTTTTGAGTTCAACTTTACACCACCAAGGGCGTTCGCCATGGACAGGAACAGGTGGTAATCACTTGGCGCTATGTCCGGGCTATATAGTGGATGCGATAAATCCTCCCATCCGAACTCCCGTAGCTTCTGACGAGTCAGTCTGACTGTGTGATCTGGCGTTATCCTGGTGAAACACTACACCCGTCCTATTGGCTAATTCTGGACGCTTCTGGTCGATCGACTGCTTCAAGCGGTCCAGTTGTTCGCAGTAGATGGTAGAATTAAGCGTCTGGCCATATGGGAGCAGCTCATAGTGGATGATTCCCTTCCAAACCCACTAAACACACAGCAAAACCTTCCTGGCCGTCAATCCCGGCTTGGCCACTGTTTGGGACGATTCACCGGCCTTCGACACGACCGTTTCACTTGATATTGTCGTATGTGATCCATTGCATTCATTCCAGTCACCATCCGCTTCAAAAATGGGTCGAGTTCGTTCCGTTATTTCCAACCTAATATGTCGAACTTTTTTCCAAAGCAGTCTTGGGAGGCATTATTATCCCCTCAGAACAAGTACTCTATTATGTTAGTTTGAAATGGATTTGAGTCTAAGACCCGTATTTGTCTGAGTTGAAGTTGTGAACTGAACTATACAAATAAAGACTGGAATACAGTTTGTCATGTTTGTATGGGAAAACACTGGATCTTCTACTGTGAAATTATAAATCAAAAGTTTCCGAAACAGAATTTCAAAAGAGCTGAAATATAAAAAGAATTTAGTATGAATTCGAACCATAATTTTGTTTGGCCCTAGAAAACTAATATTCGGCGAATCTACATAGTCAAATACTTGGAAATTCCTAAAAAATGTTTGGGTTATATGAATTCAAATACTTTATTCTGCTGACTTTCCAAAGGAAACTTTTTTTCATTTTCCGTTGAGAGGTATACCAAAAAACTTTGTCAAGCAATCTTCGTGCCTCAACCGAATGAAGTTATCTATCTTGGTATTCACCTAGAAGAAGGCTTACGTGGAGAAAACATATGTATATCTAGTAAAATAATGTGCATGAAGATAAGAGCTGCAAATTTAAATTGGCCTTTAAATTAAAACTAAGTTTAGAGTAGACAACAAAGTGCTTTTATACACTGCGGTCATAAAGCCGATTTCAACTGTGGGGTACGACCTGTGCAACTAATATTAATATAATACAAAGAAAGGTTCCAATCGAAAATGCTTAGATCAATCACGTGCTCACCATGGTACATTCGCAATGAAAATATCAATAAAGATCTTGATATCCCTATGGTAAAGAAAGAAGTAGAGGACAGCAGATTGAAATATATATCTAAACTCCGTGATCACCCAAACCCATTGGCTAATGCTTTAGTACATTCCTGCGATCAAACACGCCTAAAAAGAAGGGATATGCCTGCATATTAAAGAGCAACGTTTCACCAATACAGCTCAATCACTTGTTTGAGCTTGTCTAGTTTTCAAATAGATTTAAGATTTTATAACTAATTGTTAGGCTTAAAAACAAGCAGATTCAATAAATAAGAAAATATTGAAAAAAAAATCTTCGTTGCGTTTAGAATAGATTTCTTCTAAGAATATAAATTTCGAACCCATCAATCGAATCCATGGTAAATAAGCCATCTTGAATCGAATCTAAACTAACTAAAATGATTGTCAACATCAAAAGAATAACTGCTAAGTCAGAGTGATTTTCAAAAATTAAACCCCTAACTCAACACAGGGGAGGGGACACTTTCCGAAATGACTTATTTACGTATGTCTGTCATTTCAATTTGTTAACTACCAGTGATCTGCTAATGAAATGACAATCAAAAGATATCAAAGAATGCAAATTAGCAGTGCCTATTTCATAATTATTTACATAGATTAGCTTGCTGATTTTTCTATTATCATGAATAATTCACAGTGGCTGAACGAAATTGTTATAGAATGCGACAATAGTTGGGACAATGAAGCTGCGACAGTAGCACATTGAACGACCATGAGTGAGTACAATGGGCAAATCAAGAAGTAATCAATTTATTCCTGGTATGTGGTTGGAGGTGAAGTGAGAGTAGTGGAGACGAAGTTCGTAATTTTGTTCATGTTAATTGTTTACTATTTATGGTAAATATATGTAAGAATTGCCATAGCTAGGCTGTCCACCGAAGTTATCTGCGATTAAGATTATTTTGAAAAAGCTTGGGCCGAATTTTCATACCATAGAAAGCTCAATAAAGCCCTGTATGAAAAAAATGCATGGAAAGTTATGTTTGTCAAACTGGATTCACTTAGTCAGCTGAAGAGAGTGATAACTAAATAAAGCACTTGGAAAGCTTTACCTGCTTTAGAGCTTTAAAGTTTAGATAACGTATTTTAAAAAATTTCTAGGAATATGTAAATATCTATAATGGGTCTGAAAGAAAAGTGTGTCAAATAATCCTCTCAGTCTCTTCTTGAAATCCAACAATGCTCCAACAATAAATATAAAATTTTATTATGAAAGCTCTCTAAAGTTTACTTGAGCTTATTACAAAGCAACAAATCAGTTCTTAAATTAATGATAAATGGTTTCAGAAGAACGTTCTCAATTGTAATCAGGTGATTGCCATGTTTACTTTTCTATTTATAACACTTTACAACAAAATTGTGACGCGTAATGGAAAATAACAAAAAATTGAGCTACAAAAATATACAAATTTTGCATTGAATGCCATTTGTTCTCGCTTGTTAACAAATAATGAACTCATTACAAAAGACTTTAGCTTTGTAAACTAACTTTAAAAGCAAATAACAAATAATAACACAAATAAAATAACAAATAAATATTTTTTTTTGTTTAAGTGACGAATTTCGCTTGATTTTTTCTCGTTTTCACGTTCTGGTCAACTTCATTTTGGCACTTCTACGTGCACGAATACGTACTTAAAGCGAATAATTTCGCTCTGTCTTATTTTGTTTACTTATTTACTCCATTTTTAACAGTCTTTCATTGTTTGGTATGCTTCTCAGTATACTCGAATCTGGTTTTTGTCAACATTTTTTTGTTGCAAATTACGTGATGATTAATATATGTAATTATTTATTTTTTACGCACATTCAACAGTTAAGTGGCATAGAAATGAAAACAAATTTCGTATATCCGTATTCAAAACAGATAGTCAGGAGCGGAGCACGCCAAACGTATTCACTAAGGCCAGCAAACTAACTAAAATATGAAAGCTTTGTGAAAGCTTCTTTTCGAAATATGAGCTTTTGTGTGGTTAGAAAATTTTTAATATTCGAAATTGCTTGAATTATCATTTTTAGGTTCATTAAAGCATTCAATCAAGTTAAGGCCTCATTAAGGGCTCTTTAGTCGTCAGCGAGTTTCAGAAATAAAATCATTATAGTATTTGGTATCATTTAAAACTCCCATATAAAAGCTTTTAGGCTATTTCGTTTGATTTTTAATATTTTTATATATTGCACACATTTATTTTAATTTTATTTCAATTGAATTTTCGGAAGTTAAACAGTTAAGCCTCAGAGACTTGAGAACTTTTTTACCTTTTACTGTTTTACTAAAAGCTTTGTGATATTAATAAATTATAATTCTTTTTTTGGAACAAGACGTTAGAGCTTTTAATAGTAACATATTTAAACGTATAGATAATTTTAGAATTCGAAATAAAATATCTTTCTACTTAATTTGTTTACTAGAAGTTCTAACTACAGACCTATTAAAGCTTTTTTTGAGCTTTGAAAGTATGGGAGACACCTAGTTAGGTGTTTATAAAGCTTTTACAGAGCTTTATCCGCAAAACTGTAAGTTTATCTGTTCTGAAAAAATCTTTTAGTTATACCAAACACCAGGCGTTTCTCAAACTTCTTGGCGACGGCACTGTCTAGTTTTCTCAACAAGCATTACTCATTTATTGTTTACTCTGCCCCAAAGTATTATTTTTTGTTTGTACACCTGTTTTGCATTTATTATTTTCCTGTCTATATAAATTAAAAATTCTGAGAAATTTTGGAAAAGTTAAAAAAATAAATTCTGATTCGATAATGCTTTGTTAGAGTCTGGTAGCTTGTTCAGATCAATTTGCTCATAATTTTGTGTCAATTTATAAAATTATACACTATTTACAACCAATTTTTATACACGAAAAAATTGCTTCTGTGTCGCGATTTCAGCTTGACAACAGCAGCGCTTTGATAGGAAATTTTTTGGTAAATTTGTTTGTACGTTGTGTTATTCATTTAATTTGGCTATCGTCATTTACTGCCGGCTCTATTATTTTTGTTTATATGTATATTTTTGCTGACTTTTGTACCAGTAACTTTTTCAGTTTTTGAAAACAAAAAACGTGTTTACCGCAAATTGTGCCAAGCTCCGGCACGCCTGACACAGAGTCAAGAAAACAATGCTTAATTGTTGTTATTTATTTGTGTCTAATTTTTTGTGTTTTACTTAATTTTAGATCAACAATTCGCATATGTTGTTTTGTATTTTTTGTTGTTTTTTTGTTCGCTAAGTGTTTCGGCGAATTCGCGTTTTTTTTGGTACTGCACAGAATAATGCGGAAAGCGAGTTGATTTTTAACTAGTTAAAATGAAATTGGTGTTCTGATCAGGTGATAATGGGTGGCATAATAGATATATTTAAGGATGGCAGAATCTATAAATTAATTGTTGACAATATGACGAATTAAAAGATTTTGTTTTGAGTGGGAATTAATGAGTTCAAAGTGTTTTAGAATAGATTTGAATAATTAATGATTTGTTGTTCAATAACTAGTTAGTTCATAAGAGGCTTTACCAGAAATGGTTTCATTGATTTAAAAAGTAGCTAGGCCATCGTAAAAAAAATAAGTCAATGAACCGTTGAATCATATGGGTCGTGTGGACTTTTAATTTCAACTGTATGTATCTTGATCAACATGTTTTATAAAAATATTAAATTACTGAGGAATTCAGCTAATTTTTCAGTTTTTGAGAATTTTTTTAAAAAATTGCAATAAAAAGGAAGAATTAATTTTTGATAAATTTGTAATATTAGATTTAGAGTTATAGCATGTTATAATAGGACGATGAGCTGACGCAATTCAGTTGTTAATAGCCTTTTTACTCAGAAGCTAATTGATCAATTAACCCGCCTCTGCTCAATTAAAACGCTTATTAAGATAGATTTACCATACAAAATTAAAATATACATTAATTTTTAATTGAATTGTAATTGACTTGAAAACCAATTTATCAATCAGCTGATGAAACTTACCAACTTCTTATGAAAAGCAAAAACAAAAATGTATAACAGCTGATCGGTTATCGAGTATCCGGCAGTGCGAAGGGCAAAAAGGGATTCTCAATAAAAATTTAGATTGGTCAATTAATTTGGCTGTCTAAAGACGCTATTATTGACTAATCATGTATGTTGTTCAATTTAGTTTAAACAATAAAAAATTTAGTTGACAATAAAAATAAAAATTATATCGGTTTAAACATTATCATTAGTCAAAAAATAGTATAGTGTCTAGAGGAGTAAAATAGGTGCTATAATTTCGAGAAATTTGATCAAATGTATTCAATAAGAAAAACTTCGTAAAGGTTGAAAGCCAAATTGGATGAATGCCTACATTAAATATAAAATTCAAATAATATGTTGATAAATAAATCTCGAAAGTTATCATGTATGTATATAGCATATAGTAGGTGCTTGATACTTGTTGAATAATCACTAATGGGTACTTTTACTTTAGGTACCTATGTACCATTATTTTTATTACACACTGCACCTACTGTCTGATTTACCTGAATTTCCGGCTACCCTTGTTAAACCATAAAATGAGCGAAAATCGACGTTTGATGAATTTGTTATCAGCTAAACACTATATTAAACGAAATATTGGAATTACATGCAGCGCATAAATAAAGCAATAAATTCGTTGATATTTACATGGAAAACAATTAAGCATGTTTGTACAATAAGGTTGTAACAAAATTTATGAGGCTTAATATTATGACCCCTGAATTGAGCTAAAAATATGATTGAAAAAATAGTACTTTATTGTACCGAACTTTTATATTATTAAGAAAATATTATTATATGATAATTTTAATATTTTTTGCAAAAATACGCTACAAATTAAAATACTCTCAGAAGCTCTTCCAAAAATTAAAATAACTTCAAATATTTCAACTTCAACTTGTTTCGAATAATTACAATTTTGTCATGCCTAATGTATAAAACTAAATCTAGTTATACCCTCATTCATTAACATTAGACTAAGCCATTTGACAAGAGCCAAGCTAATAAATAGACTAGTAGTTGGCAAACACTTCACGAACGAAATGAACACGCGCTGGCATACAAATGTACTTGTACCAAAACCGGAATTACATATTCAGGTGGTAATCTACATACTTACAACAAATTACAATTACTTACATATCTATAAATGCGATAAAATTACAATGTTAGTAGGTCAATGCACATTTGGCAATTGAAAGTAAAATTTGTAAACAAACTATTTCCCATACAACATTGAAATAAACGCGCTAAGTACAGACTCAACTAAATAAGCACTTAAGCACAGGTATTACTTCGTACTAAGCGCTTATTGACATTTGAATTAAACACTATTATTATCGTTATCGGAAAGTACTGTTAATATACAACACTTTATCCATTGTTGGCCTTTAATGCGAAATTGATAGGTTATAAGGGTTTAAATTGTTGTTAGTGTACAAACAAAGAACTGATAAGATAGTTTATAGACTTTTGATTAACTCAATTTATTGATGGGAATTTTATTTTTTTCTCTTCAGTTAATGACATGAATATCGGAGAGAGAGAAAAGATACTATAGCAGATTTTGGAGCAAAGTTCTATGCAGCATTGGAGAAGACTTTTATTTAAAGATACATTCTGTATAAGGAAGGTACTATATCGTTCAGAGTATAATAAAATCCGATATAATATTTCTATTACATATTTCAGCCTGGGAACACAATAAACCATTACACATTTTTAGATAAGATATTGAGATGAAGAATATATAATTTATGGAACAAGAGAACTACTAAATAATTACTACTTTAAGCAACATCCTCAGAGACCACAATTTGATACACAACACTTAAGTGAAGCCAACACTATAGTTTGGACACACGAGATATAGTATTTCTACAGTGATATCCAAGAGTTTGGTAGAAGAACTCAAATTTTCCATTAATCTCTCATAAAGAAGGTGAATAAAATCTTTTACGTAACATTAAATAAAATAAAATCTTTATATAATGTTTCAGACAGGAAGATCTGATAGTCACCACTGTATTGTTTTGAACCGAAAATGTTGGAAGTCAAACGAAGTTCTCTTTCAAGTGAAGATTCAATAAATCACTGAAACAAACGTTTTAGAACGCGAAATATTTCCTATAACGAGATGCTCTAAGGCTGAGTATATAGTGGAGCCGAGAGTTTTTGCATTCTAAAGCTCATATGTTGAATTTCTTTCGCCAATAGCTTACTAAAGATCACACTATATGTATATGTAGAAAAAGGTGTTGCCACTTTTCCGTTTTGGGCTTTCAATTAGCACTTGCTTTCCACTCGCCATTGTTATAAATTGTTATAAATTCAATTTACAACGAATGATAAATACATTCGCCATTGATTTATTTAATTAATAATAATTTATATCAAATACATTAAATATATCAATTAGTAACAAAAGTATACCCACTAATGCTATTTAAAACGTCACGATTTGGCAAAAAACAAACATAAAATAACAATAATATTTCAGTAAAAAGCGGTGGTCTTCTCTACACATGGGTCATAATCATAAATGTTTATAGTGCTTATAAATTTTGCTTCAAAATATTTTTTTTATTCTCAATTATTGGCATAGGATTAGATATTTACTTATTTATGCGTTTTTATTTATATAATGGCATTGTGACATTGCCATAAAGTATACAGTGGGAAAGTTTCTGTTAATTTATAACACAATGAAGGGTTGATTAGACGAAACGAAGGCGAATTGTGTTGGGTAATTTCTGATTAACCCTTAAGGGGTTAGGGGTAGTCAGAGACACGAAAAAATGAGAGTTTTCAGTAATTTTTTTTTTGTTATTAAATCATGTTATTTTACAAAAGTAATAATATGGCATTATTATACAATGTTTTGACTTAAAGTCCCGAAATTTTGAAAAAAATAATTATAATTTCCAAAGTTATAGCTGTCTGTGTTGACAAAGTTTCAAAAAAAGGTCCTTGCGGTGACAATCATAAGTCAGTTCATCTAAAATCAATCGGATAAAAAAAATTGGTTTTATAAATACATAGATAATCCTGGGCCTGAACCAAACTTTTTTTTTCAAAAATTAACAAAATGGCGACCTCAAGAAATTTTTTTTCTAGATTTTCGAAAAAAAATCAACAAAATCGAAATTTTTGAAAAAAAAAATCTTTGGTTCAGGCCTGAGTTTACGAGTATTATGTGTTCTAAAAGTCTTAGAAATTTCATTAAAATCTACCGAGCGGTTTTCGAGTTACTTTTGTCACCAGTTCAAAAAACATAGTTTCGAGAAAAAAGCATTTAAAGTTTCACACTAGCGTGTTGGAGTGCCCGAGCGCTCGTTGTTATTTGTCGAATAACTCTAAATTATCGCAATTATCGAATAAACTTCAAATTTTTCAGAGAATATTTTTAAGATATTACACCTAACGAAAATGCAAAAAGTATTGATTTTTTGAAAATCCTGACTCCCCAAACCCCTTAAATGCAGAAGTATTTTTATTGGGAATACAGGAAAATATCTTTGTGATCAAGAGAGTAGTAGTTAAAAATGTTTTAGAATGGTTCTGAAGAAATAAGTACAAAAATTTAATATATATAATAATATATACGAATCTTTTAAAATTAAATTACTTCATTACAATATTAAATTTCGAAGCTCATTTGAAACCACATGTGCACATTAGGGTTAAAGTAATCAATCTGAAAACATTTAAAGGCATTAAAGATTTCGTTGTAATCACTGTATTATAAACACAATAACTGTTATCAAATCTTAGCATTTAAAGTGCTAAAGCTTTAATCGCTTATTATTGCAATTTTAAGTTTGTTAAAAAAAAAACTTCATTGCTACTGTTTTATGGCGTCGAATGTGTGATTGATAAATCGCTAAATTGTTAATAAACCGTCAATTTAGTTAATGCATCTGAGCGCTTAAATAATCGCCTCGGCTAATAGATATTATTCAATATTGTGTTTCTGAGATAAGTAATCAGTTTTGAGAAAATATTGTAAATTTTTACTTTTGTGCGATTGTTTATAGGTAAAGCCTCTTCAAGTCAACAACTTTTGCTTACTATTTATAAGGATGATTTTTTTTATTTATTATTCGCACATAAATACAACTTTTGGTGAATTGATAAAACCTGACTTTGGAGCTTTAATAAATCAATGGGATAACTTTATTTATAGAGAGGCTTACTTTAGTTCAGATGCTTTGATTTAATATAGTTCAGAATATACGTAATAGACTGAGAATTTATAGCGTTAGTCAGACTGGTAGTAGCTAGATTTGTTCGCTTTCATTTCGTATTAACGAGTAGCCAAGCACCTGCCTGAAAACTACTAACGAAACCTAGTAAAAGGTTCGTTATAGTTTTATTGAAATACGAAGGCGGTACGATAAGTACTTAGGCTTTGATGAGCCACGCCCAGGTGCCCCGATAAAAGCTACTACGGAGAATAACTTGTCGAAAATCAACGAGATAGCTGAGGTGGTTTGATTCTCAAAAGCCTGCAAGGGTCATTAGATAAGATAATTGGGCAGGAGAAAGTTGTCGACGCTTATTTGCCAGCCGTGGAGAACAAGCGCAAACCAGTTCCATTGATTCATGACCATTGACGAAACATGAATTAATTGGTCAATTTGACTGGTCTGTCGAACAGCCAAAGAGAGAAACCGTTTTCGTGGATTCATAAAATTTGATCTATATCAAATAGCTTGGGAAAAATAAAACGGTCTCAGCGAAAAGGAAAAGAAAAATATTAGTTTTTTCATTTCTTTTGTAAACTGAATACGGACCGGCCTCGTAGTAAGCCTTATATATTGTATATTATATATGGATTTATCGACCAGATGCTTCCGCTCGAAAATTCTTCGAGTGTGGTCGTTATTTATTACTTTCATTCAGTTTTTTTCCAATAATATACGCTCGTACCTCTCCCCAAACAAAGTTCAAGTGTGTTAGCTTGTTGCGAACTGAATATTATTCCGATTTCAACGCTCTCGAACCGATTGGCGATTAGATCATTTCAGCGGCGCTTTACTGCAGTAGCAGATGATTTATGCCACAAAGAGCACAAAGTTCCCCCACTCAACTGCCTAGATTACTAATATGTATATCTAGCGCGTAATTTACAATCTCTAGCAGCAGATAAAGTAATGTGAATACAATAGACTTTACTACACACAAATTTACACTAGAATATACAGGTGAGTTGTAAATTACCGCATTGTAAGTGATTGTTTATGGCAAAATAAGTTTGCTTGTGTTCATTTCATTCGTTTGTTATACATTTTTTACCGTTTCTGTCTCTCGAATTGGAATTAAATTTATTTTGTTGCGGTTGTGCAAAAGCGAACGCGGCACGTCCAGTCAAGCGGCACGTTTTTCCACAATTTACGAGTTTATCTATGAGCGCATTACGAAAATACACTTGAACTTGAAAAGTTGGAAAATATGTGGAAGATGCATCATGCCATATACCTAATTGTTTGTACATATATGTACGAGTATATATTTGGGTGACTGGCAATTGTACATATTATAAGGTATTTATATATTTTTTATATGAGTGACACTTTAATTAAATTGACACTAATTAAATTGAATTACTAAAGTGTAGCAATGCGGCTATTTCTATGTGTTTATATAACTATTGTGAAACGTGAATCTAGAGTATTTATTTATTTTATTATATAAATATATTTTTTTTAATTAATTAATTTTAATGTTTGTATGCTTGTAGAATATTAACGAGGGGTCTAATTAATTTTTTTTTATCAAACAACAACAAGACAAGAGAAAGTCTTTTTACAAATGAAATAAAAATGTACTTCATTATAGCCTTTTCGCACAGCCGGCTGACGATAAGCTGATATACATTTTTGTTTTTGCTGTTTATAAAAAGTTAGAAGGTTTCAGTAAGGACCCCAACCCCCTGAGTTGCAGTCCAATTTCAACTCGATTTATATTCAATTAAAAATTAATGTAGTAGAATTATATTTTCTTCTTTCTTCTCGATCTAAATCAGCGCTTTAATCGAACAAGGGCCGGTTAATTGATCAATTAACTGCTGTGATAAAAGGCTATTAGGCGATGACACAAACATAATCTTTTCTCCTTCATAATTGAAAACAAGTGCTTCAGATTGTCAGTATGTATTTCAAATAATTTCACCAATGCATAATCAAATTTGTTCCATAAATAAAACTTCGTTAACTTAGCAGAGGATTTACACTAAATGCAACAGTAGCGTTTAATTTTCTAAAAGGACAGCTTGACAATTAGCTGTCAATATATGATTTCGGCACTGTATTTAAGAATCCTGGAAATGTATTTCCAATAGTGTTCTGTTCTGCTTTATGCGTCAAATTTACTTGCTTGGTTCGACAAGTGGGACCAACAGGAAACAGCCGCACTTAAGCCATTATTAAGCCAACTGTGCTATAAAAACCTTGACCTTACATCATAAAATAATCTTTGGAACATGTATTAAAATATTCGGGAAAAAACCGGAAGAGTTACTGGTTTTCATATTAGACGAGAAAAGATCAGCTATGCTGGAAAAAAATGTTGCACAGAGGCGGGTCGCGTTGACCATATTGTTTAAATGTTTTTAAATTAGCGAATTAATGAGATATGGACTGCTTCTCGAATAGTGCTGAGTTTATTTAAGATAAAGGTTTTATTCATTTAAGAAATCATTATTTACATATCTGCCATTAATAAAGACAAATTTGATAGATCAAACTGACAGAAGAGTGAGAGTCATTCCATTATGGTATATATTTGGTTCACTTCTTGCTTCTGATAGCTACATATAAATATTGACTAAAACGTCTTGAGACTGATATTTTAGTTGTACTGGAAAGATTAAGGGTATACAGACCCAATATGAGATGATAAGTAACATTCATCTCATTATTTCCAAAACCGTACAATAATCTAGACTTCACATCCGGAGAATCAAATGCTATTCGACAGATCTGGAGATATGTTCTGTACTATTTAGTGACTAAAAGATATCGGGCATTCTGCATGAGCTGTCAGCAATGGAGAGAAGGATTGGTTAAATTTACAAAATCACAGCTCATTTTGTTGGGTAGTACTGGTAAGATAGAAATTTTAGGTATGATGATGGTGTAAATTAATTGGACTTCATAATAATCCAGTATTGTACTCCATAAACAAAATGGCTAATTACCCAGCTTCCATTCTTTAAATTGTATATTTTATATTATATATATGATAGCTGTCTTCAATTCGACAAGCAACTGGTATAAAACAAATAGACTACAGAATAATAATGTTGATAAATATCAATCTGACTAGTGAACTCACTGTTCAAATATAGCGGTCAGCGGTGTGACGAATCGAAGAAGGCTATTGCTTCATAATGTAAATTTAATATTAAATTTAATGATTAATATAAATATTTACTTTGTTACAACGCATATGGGATGGGTGCAAATAATGAGCTATTTTTAGAAAATCATTTTTAATTTACACAAGAAACATAAATCTTTTTTAACTGACTCATCGTCGCATGCAAAACAGATGTCTGTAGATGCATTGCTCTGTATGTTTGTTTATCTAGCAATTTGAAGTTCTGTTCCGTTGTTTTATCAGTTCAACAGTGTCTAATGGGCGAAGCAAACGCGATATGGTCACGCATGCCATTTCGCTGATTATCAGCAACAGCAACAAAACATTTCACCTGTCACTCACCACTTTTCACTGCAACGAATGAATGAGTTGGGTATTTACGAAAAGCAACAACAATGAAGAATAGCAAACAGTTATAGATGAAATAAGATCTAAATAAAAATCTGAATCTTTAAATGCGCGTAAACTAATAGCGAATTCGCGCTTAATTCAAATGAGTATGTGAAAAATATTTACAATATGAATTGTCACCGTTTTTTCATTGTTGGGATTGCCAATTACAATGGAGCCATTTGACTTTGTAACGCTGAAATGGTGAAACAACTAAATGGTGTTAAACTTTTTTCTGATTATCTTTTGGCATGAAGTGAGAAATTTGTGTATGTGTAAGTATTTCGAAGATGATTACGATTACATGCATTACAAGTAATTTACATTGGAAAGATTTCGTGTGTTTGTACACGTATGTGTGTTTCAGTCGGTTCGTCTTTTATAGCATTTCAGCCCGTGTGCCAATAAATTGTTTATTATTCACACAATTTGTGGTGAGAATTTCATTGCACGAGTGTAAATTGTTATGCAAACAACAATAAAACGTGTGGTTATTATGACAACTATTGTGTTGCTACAACGTATTGTATTAGATAAGCATGTAATTATTACATACGAACTTTGTTAAGTTGTCGGAAATTTCGCTATCGACAACAAAATTAGAGTGTTAACTGTGAAGAAATTTCAAAAATTATTTGAAAAATATTTAAAAACTGTATAGAAATAAGCGACTTAAAAATAATTAATAAATAAAATAAAATAAAATAAAAAAATAAAATAAAATAAAATAAAATAAAATAAAATAAAATAAAATAAAATAAAATAAAATAAAATAAAATAAAATAAAATAAAATAAAATAAAATAAAATAAAATAAAATAAAATAAAATAAAATAAAATAAAAAAAAAAAATAAAATAAAATAAAAATAAAATAAAATAAAATAAAATAAAATAAAAAAATAAAATAAAATAAAATAAAATAAAATAAAATAAAATAAAATAAAATAAAATAAAATAAAATAAAATAAAATAAAATAAAATAAATAAAATCAAATCAAATCAAATCAAATAAAAGAAAAGAAAATAAAATAAAATAAAATAAAAAATAAAATAAAATAAAATAAAATAAAATAAAATAAAATAAAATAAAATAAAATAAAATAAAGTAAAATAAAATAAAATAAAATAAAATAAAATAAAATAAAATAAAATAAAATAAAATAAAATAAAATAAAATAAAATAAAATAAAATAAAATAATTTTTGAATAGTATTTTTACCTTTAATATACGTTAAATATTTCTTAAATTAAAAATTCGTAGAAAAATTTTTCTTTCAATAATTATTGGCTGCATTTATTTGGTAATACCCTGTATTATATGTCATATCTCCATCGCTTTGTTTATTAACTTAAATGTCTACATTTTCAGTTTCTCAGCTGATAAAACTCGTAGGAGAAGCAATTAAAAAAATATTGGCAGGCAAAATTTTGAGGCTGTACACGGCGACATACACACAGTGGTATATGCATTCGTGTGAATGTGCATCCGTAGATATCTTGTTGACATTGACAAGCAAATATTTACATACATACCTACCTACATAATTAACTGGTTCACTTTTTTGCAAGTTCATACACCATTGTATATTTTTGTTTACTCGG
The DNA here is from genome assembly GCF_028554725.1 of Zeugodacus cucurbitae. NCBI lineage: Eukaryota > Metazoa > Arthropoda > Insecta > Diptera > Tephritidae > Zeugodacus > Zeugodacus cucurbitae. The sequence goes on from NC_071671.1 coordinate 13,894,365, forward strand.
CTTCTAGACTTAATTTTTATTTTATTTTTCCTCTTCTTCTTACGGAAAAAAACCGTGAGCAACATGTGAATAGCAACTGATCAATGGACTGAATAAATGATGACATTTAAGTACACTTTTACTATGAAGGAACTTAAGAAAAGTTAAAGTAATGTTACGCATATATTATATTTTTTTTTTTTAATTTTTACGCCTAACGGATATATAGATATAAATTTCAATTAAAAAAATTCGAAATTGATTTGCACTGACAAAAGTCAAACAATGACGTATATAATCCAGTTATAAATATTTGTGTAGCTACACAAATGCTCAATGAATAGCCAAGTGACTCGTCAGCATAACGGGTTTCCTGTGATAGCTGTCAGATCGATCATTGTAGCAAATCACTTGACGTACATATCTATACTTCTTCGACTTTTGTATTATATATATGTAACAGATTATAAGACTATTAAATGATAATTAAAGCGCAATTTGACATTAACTGGATATAACTAGATATATTCATAAGCCTACATATTTGTTTATTTACAAATACTTTTGTTATACATTATATATTTGTAGCTAGGTAAGCAGTTATCAGGCTAGTATTGGAGCAACATTTAATCTGTGTGACATTCATTGAATTCATTCATACATATTCATAATTGCAGCTTGAACATGCTCAATTAATAATTTAAGCATGCCTGTAATTAATAGATGTGTACAAATATTGATTAGATATAACACAATTCAGGTCGGTATTGAACTTGGCATTGCAACCAAAAAAATGTTAGTAATAAGCTTTGATAAAGCGAAGAAAATAAAAGGACAGCTTGATAAGACATACATTTTATTATTTTCCTTCGTGGTCAATTTATATACATAAATTACCATAACTGAAGTCAAACCATGGTCTAAGAGAACTCTGGATCCAACCATGGAGCAAACGTGATACCTGGAACTTTCCATAGAATCTATATGATGTTTAGAAAAGTTCAAACTCTGATTACTATTAATTTATCGTTATTATTACAACTCTATTATACATCGACCTCTGTAGCCCCTTCTGAGTATTTTGTAAAGGGTTGTAACATTAACTAAAATAAGAAATCCTCTACACTCCAATAGATAAATAAATATTTAATATTCTTCTCTAAGAAAAATTATCATTAAAAGAAAACCACGATGTCTTTGTTCACCAACAAGTTCATGACATTGGTTGTTTCGGTGCCACACAGCGGAATTCACGTGGTTCACCTTGCAAAGGGTAACATGATAATCTGCGAATGTTATTCTTGCGGTTACACAGATTCATCATTGATTTAAATCAAGCACGGTTTTATGAAGGCAAGAAATGGATGGAAACTAAAATAATCGCTATGGATGGAGATCATTGGTGCTCGAGCAACTATTTCTGGTTCGAAAATCTTACTTTTAAAGAGTTTATATACCATAAATATGATTTTATTGATTTTAAAGTAATTATATACTCAAGCATGGGCCAAGTGCTATTCTGAATCTGCTATCCCATTAAATCTGGCCAATCCATGCAAATTCAGAGTTATTGAAATAGTTAAACTAATTTGGTGACATTTATTTTATTACTTTCTTTTAGTACTTTCTTGTATTTTACTTTTCGAAATACCATAGACCGCATTGTACTCTTTACATATGGGCAAATTAAATTCCAGGTACATTTCCTTTGCCTTTCTTCAACTAATTCGACAACAGAAACAAATTTGCAAATATTACGTAAATATACAGACACACAAATTCCATTATTTTGTTGACACTTTTGTCGCAGAGATATTCCACTCTTACTTAAAATAGACGAATATTAAGGAAGCAAAACAAATCAGCTAAGTAAATAAGTAATAAACTGACAGCACTTTGAAGATAATATCAATAAAAATCCGGTAAATTTGTTTGGCTATCGTCTGAAGAACGAGCATATTTGGATAATCGGTTGTCAATCTGTATTTGGAGTGTTCATTTGTTAATCTTTTGAATTATTGATAATAATATTGTATGCTTCTTCGCGGGCAATTATGCAGTCGCTAATAATTCATTATTATCATTTCGAAAAAAATTCAAATAATAATAATTTCAAGAACTACTTTGCACAACCTAAATAAATAAAATGAAGTTCGGCCTATTTCTATCATAGAACGGTTAATCTAATTCACTTCAAGACTGTGTAAACATGTCTAACTATCTAAGCACATGTCGATAAATATTTTTAGACAAAAAGCCACGTGTCTGTATTAAAAAAAACGACGTTCAGTGTTTACAGTTATATTTAGAAACTTTCATAACTTCAAGCATGAGTTGCTGTTTATATGTTTCCACAAAAATATGAATTTTTCTTTAAAATATAAGCTCTTTTTACTTCACCCTATCGAGATTGTTGGATCGAACAAGCAGCTGTCATAAATCAAACAGACTGCAATAACCAAAACTAGATAGAATAGCTAACACTTATGCATTTTTATTGAGCAACCACATACTATCTTGTATTGATTTTAACTGTATAACTTTATTGTTGTTTCACGTGTAAATTACATGCAAGAGAGTAGAGAAAATATGAGTAGAAACGACTAGGCACATATTAACTAATTGCGACGGAATTTTCCGCGTTAAAACCAAAATATGATAAAAAGTTATTCGTATCTTAGTCGGATGAAATAAGAGCGACATTAGTCCGAACTCAGGACAAAAGAAAGGTTCAGGACCATTGCTGCATTTAGCTAGTGATTACACCATGATTTGAGAGCACTATAATCCAAGATTCATTAACTTTCTCATGCCCGAATTAAAATGGGCGGTGCTAACATTTTTTTAGGACAGATATATATTAGTATTAAATCAAATATGAAGTGATAAAAATTTCAAAGTCCTATGTATCCTGGTTCATTAGTTACAGAATGTTACTTATAGGCACAAATTAAATTATCATAAATAAAATAAATACTTTTCTCATGATTTTTTTTTTAAATAACTCTCTTATCTATACTTATCTTATATAATTCACTTTGTTTTAAAATAAAACAATTTTTATACTCTCGCAACCTGTTGCACAGAGTATTATAGTTTTGTTCACATAACGGTTGTTTGTGTCACCAAGAAATAAAAGAGTTAGATATGGGGTTATATATATATAAATGATCAGGATGACGAGTGGAGTTGAAATCCGGATGTCTGTCCGTACGTCCGTGCAAGCGATAACTTGAGTAAAAAATGAGATATCTTAATGAAACTTGGAGCACATGTTCCTTGGGACTATGAGAGGGTTGTTTTCGAAAATGAGCAAAATCGCTAAACTGCCACGCCCACAAAATGGCGAAAACCAAAAACACATAAAGTAGCATAACAAAGCCATAAATAAAGTTATAACAGTAAAATTTAGAATAAAGGATCGCACTAGGAAGGGGCATATTTGGATGTAATTTTTTTGGGGAAGCGGGCGTGGCTCCGCCCCCAAATCGGTTATTTGTATATATCTCACAAACCAATGAAGCTATATAAACCAAACTTTCTGCAGTCGATTCTCTTACGTACCCCATCACACACCATGAAAATAGTTGAAATCGGATAATAACCACGCCCACCTCCTATACAAAGGTTAGGTTGAAAATTACTAAAAGTGGGTTAACTCACTAACGAAAAACGTCAGAAACACCAAATTTCACATAAGAAATGGCAGATGGAAGCTGCACTCGGATTTTTTTACAAAATGGAAAATGGGCATGGCGTCGCCCACTTATGGGTCAAAAACCATATCTCAGGAACTACTCGACCGATTTCAATGAAACTTGGTTTGTAATAGTTTCCTTACCTCCCAATAATATGTTGTGAAAATTGGCCAAATGGCTTCACAACCACGCCTACATCCTATATACCAGAACTTTGAAAACGATCTGAATCGTTTACTTAACATACAAAGTAAGCACTAGTGAAAATATCGGTGCAGAACTTTGCACAAATACTACGTTTATAGTGTGGCAGCCCCATTCTAAAAATCGCCAAAATCGGGCCATATGAGAGAGTATAAAATGTTCGGTTACACCCGAACTTAGCCCTTCCTTACTTGTTTTTTTATGTTTTTGAGCACTTTTTGTATTACCACTTTAGTATAACTTTTTTCGCGATACCGATTTTGACAATTCCACTCTGCGGAGATTGGCTACTGAATGAATACGTGCACAGCTCAAAATGTAACTGCAAGCTTGTACAAGACATAAGTCTACATAATTGAAAAAACCGTCAACATTGGGCATGAAAGGGTTAAGCTATCTTCTGTATGGTCTGTGATGTTCTATATAAACTCAAACATTTCGAGAGATTGGGGATCTCTAAATTGATTGTTATCATAATAAAAGCATCGTTATCATGATAAAGTAATGTCACTTTCCTCACATTGCTAATCTTTTTGTCCAACATTTGTATTGAATTATATTGAGTAGGTCCGATCCGTAGAGTCAGTGCTGGAAAGCTCCTTTGTTACCACTTTTTTACTGATTTTTATATATTGAGTTTTATAACGTGTCATACGTTTTGCGAAGAAGCTAAAACCGGCATTCATGCAAAAGGAGAGTCCTCTTAGTTCATGGATGACTAAGTATAATTATGAAAGCACAATAAGGAACAAAATTATTAAGCAATAATAACAACAATGATGACAAAATCGAGGAAAAATGAGTAAGCAAACCAAGACAAACAAAAAAGAAATCGAAATAAATGTTCGGAAAAAATGAAGAACGAAAGATGTTTCAAGCTTAAATGTAAGCCAAGCTCAATTGAACAGTTTGAAGTAAGAATAACAAGAGAACATTGAAGAAAAATGAGTAAGCAAACACGATTAAATAAAAGTATAATCAAAATAAAAGACTGCAAGAAAAAAATATAATTAAATTTGCCTTAAGACTGAGCGTTCGTCTTGAGACTGATACGCCACTTGATGTGGTAGATCGGAAACAAAGGCAAACTTTGATTGATGATGAAACGATTTGCATAAATAATATTATTGTAAAGAGAGATCGACTGAATTTTCTGAGGTGGTTCACAATAATTATTTTCACTTATTGACACTAATTGATTTATGAAGTTCTAACACTACTAAAATTATAAATAAAGGAAATAAAAATTAAAAAAAAAAAATAAAAATTAAATTCAAACGTTAATTTTTTGGAACGGTTCACAATAAAGTCTAATAAAAGCACGGTAGACTTAGGTAATACTACCCCGAATAGTTCTTAGATGCGAGGAAACAAGCTTTACACTTGACTTATTATTAAATCTAAGCTCCACGTTGATTTTTAAATGCAGCACACACAGAAATAAAACTTTTTATCGACTCTAACTTGTTAAAAATAAATTAATTCACACTTACATTTGACAACTGGTGTTTCACGATTTTTTTTCTGAATGCACTTGTATTCACTGCTTTTACCAGTTCACGTTTACTCACAAAATTTTCGAAATATTATTGAACACGTTAATGGGCTTAATACCAGTTCACACTTTGCAGGACAACAAACAAATGTAAACAGAAATCGCCGAAAAAAAATTTTTTAATTATTATGCAAATGTAATTAATGAAGAAAGCTGACGCGAAAATGACAATCAAAACAAAGCGAACAAAATCACGACCAAAATTCGGCTATTCTAGTACCAAAGCAATTGAGTGACTTGAATGCGCACGAGTCGAAAACGATTCCTTTGGAATAAAGGCCACCACTCTCAATACGACACGTTTTGCACGAGACTTCTGCTTCAGTCGACAGCTGACGAGGCAGTGAATTAACTTGGCTAATTGATCGTTTATGTATAATACGTTCAGGCCTAACCGGGCACTGAGACCGACAGACAACTGAGTTGGCGCTGGTGGTGATGATGAAAAGCGCACGAGCAATAAAGAAAAAAATGCATAGCAAATAAGCGAAAAAGTATTACTAAAGCAACAACAATAGCAATAAACACAATGCAGCAAAAAAAAAGTTATAGCTGAATTAAGCAGCGCACAGCTGCTGTCGACGTCGGCGCTGACGCAATTTTGTTGCGGCAGTTGCGCTCAGTAGACGGTAGACGTTACGTTGTAGTTGTGGTTGTGGTTGCCGCAATTAAAAGAGCGCATTAAACAATAGAAAAACGAAAAGTGGCGCGCAAAACAAAAAAAAAACAAAAACAAAAAAAATAAGGCGAAAAAGTGAAATAAACAAAAAAGAAATAAATAAATAAAAGAAGGAAAAAAACAGCAACAACAATGTCAAAATGAATTTGGTTGAGTGAGCAACATTACACCGCGCGACACGAACTACCTATGCATACACACATACACATATTATAACAACGAAAACGTCGGCGCCGACGCTGACGTTGACGAATGATGACAAGTGAGAATTGGCAGCGTGCATCAACCATATATTGTACTGTATGCATAAGCGGAGAATGTTAAAATTCTCTGACATAACCTATGCCCATTATTTGCCGGTGTTTTGACAAAACCAGCCGAGCTGTCAGCTGTCAGCGCTTCGGCGTCCCTAAGGCTCGTGCTGAAAATTTTAGTTCGTTGCTCTGCACCTTTAACTCTGTGCATATCCAGACAACCGTTAAATTCCGCTGTTGTCACGCGCGCTGTTTGGCAGCACACACATACACGCATGTATGTGTGTTGTTTTTTTTGTTTGCCGGCGTAGTTTTTGTGGCCCCTAATGAGTAGTGGGTGCGAGTCACCACACCTGTGAAATTCATAATAAATCGCTGTGTATAAATAGCACCAAGTTGGGAGGCTCAAGGTTGACGAAAATATTAACTAATACAGTTACTTTGTGGTGTGGACTGCTTTCTTGTATTCGCTCTTGAAGTAAGAGCACCGATATGTAGTAATAACTCTCTTTATGAGTGCGTTTCCTCCTTTACTAATTGGGGAAAGACAACTCAAGTTGGTTATGTGCTGGTAGAATACTCTTTATCTTTAATTGTTTGGTAAAATAGTTAATGTCGATTCAATTCAAGTTAGATATTTTGATATATGGCAAAACTCGAAGCTTATTTTTTTCTCTTTTATAGAAATTTGAGAATTATGGTTTAAATATAGTAACACACCAAATCTGAAGCAGAATAATATGGTTAGCATTACTTGAATCGAGTTATGATATTTTAACATATAGATTAAGACATTAATTTCTTGTGCGAAACATATGATATGTATATTTGGGTATGTCGAGGTCCAATCTGGGTAAGTAGAAGTGTAATATTCTACAGTATCCAGAACAACGTTTCGCGAAGGTCACACTAGTTTCGCGAGGCAGCTCGAGCTCGGTGTGGAGATTTGACTCCTAGGGCGCCATTCACTTGGGCAGAGTCGATGAAGGTGTTCCTCCTATAAATAGCTCCTCTGTAAATAGCGTGCAGTGGTTGTGTGAAGTCAGTAGTGCCCGAGTCTGGTCGGTATTGTGCTGTATATCGTCGACGATCTTGATGGCTCTGGGAGACAGCTGGTTTTTACAGGAACGAGTAAACAGCCAATCACACAACGTTTCTGAAATACCTTTAATAATCTTCATTTCCTCCAGCGTATAATAGAAATATTAATATTAATAGAATCATTCACTGGAAGTAAACTTTTGATCACGTGAGATACCTAATTTTAAAAACCCAAAAGGTCAAACTAAATGTTGATCAAATAAACAAAATAAATAAAATGACACGAGTGAGCGCGAACACGTGAACCAGCTTTCACCCAAAGTACGGAGGTGTTAAAACAATTATTCTCACCTACTTATTTGGTTAGTGATTTCGTTCGCACACATATGATTATTCTAACATTAGGGTGCGCTTTACTACGCGAAATTAAGGGGTTAGGGGTAGTCAGAGAGACGAAAAAGTAAGATTTTTCAGTATTTTGTTTTGCCTATAAATCATGTTATTTTACAATGTTTTGACTTGAATTCACGAATGTTTGAAAAAAAATTGTAATTTCCAAAGTTATAGCTGTTTGTGTTGACACAGTTCCAAAAAAAGGTCCTTGCAATCACAACCATAAGTCCTAGGAGATTCATCTAAAATCAATGGGATAAGAAAAATTAGTTATATAAATAGAAAATCCAGGGATTGTTCGAAGCTTTTTTGTTTTCAAACATTATCAAAATGGCGGCCTCGGGAAAAATAGTTAATAAGTCTTAAAAAATCAAAATTTTTGAAAAAAAAGCTTCGATCATGCCCAGGATTATTATGTATTCTAAAAGCTTTATAAGTTTCATTAAAATGTACTGAGCAACTTTCGAGTTATAGTTGTCACCAGTTCAAAAAACATAGTTTGAAGAAAAGCGCAATTAAAGTTTCACATTAGAGTTTTGGAGTGGCCGAGTGCTCTTTGTTATTTGTCGAATAACTCGTAATGTTATTACGGATCAATTCTAAATTTTTTAGATAATATTGATTTTTTGAAAATCCTGACTACCCATAACCCCTTAAGCAGTTATCGGAATTGATCACCGAACTAGCGAAATGTTCTTCTCTGACGTAAACGATATTATTGTTTTTATGATCTTCACTGGAGTGAGTCTTCATGTCTTCATGTGAATCATCAACCTTAATTCCTGTGTTCTGTTTTCCAAAATTTCTTTCTTATTTATTCGAATGTTTTACTACTCGCAGATACACCCTACTATTACAATCAATCTGTATTAAGTTCCTAGATGGCAGCTAGTGATTTCACAGACTTTATGGCACCTAATAAAACCACACATTGACACTTTGATAATTGCAAAAAACAAACGACGTCAAAGGTAAAATCAAATAATGGCAGAGTGCACTAAAATATAATTACTCGCATTTACTACTGTGTTTACAAGTTACAAAGTTGGAGTTCGACCGACTTTTAGGTAAATAATGGCAAATAACATACAAATATCTATATACATATATGTATATAGCAGATGGAAAACACTTGAGCTGTGTACAGAAGTTTTGTCTAATGGCTTTCTAAATATTATGTTTACTTCACTTCGAAATGATCATATGGTGAGCTTGTAGTTAAGTGAGAGTGATTAAGGTGATAGACATTAAAATTGTATGTGTATTTTCTGACATGATCAACTATTGCTTGGAATCTATTGCATTTATATTCCAAATCACTAGCGTTTCTTGTATTTCTTTATTTATTCTTAAGCCTTCGACAATAATATGAAATGTTCCTATTTTAGTTTTCGTTAAAAGAAAGTAAACTCAAGTGACGCAACAGTCTTTAATATTAATAGCCCTATATCGAAAGAGAGTGGTATGCAGGAGAGAAGTGCTGTAAAGTATGAACTCGGGCAATTCAAAAAACCCAGTAGGAGAAAATTATTTTCAAACTAGAATTGTTAGGTTTTAAATGTGCCAAGTAGTCAATCCTAATTGTATGGGAAATACCCATAGTCTCTCAGGTGACGTGAACATTTTTACCTATAGAGGGTGGATTTTTAGAGATAAAGAAATTATGATCTCAGCTTTTTCTGTAATAAAAATTTGTCTGACAAAAATAAATATATTCTTAATTTTTTTGATAAAATTTCAGGTTCCGAGTTTGAGGAAATAAATGTTTACGAGCTATACAGCGTATATGTCCACTGCTGATTTCATAGCAAACCCTTTGGTAATTTCTTAGCTCTAAAATAAGCACCGTATAAAAATGTTAATCATAACTTATTATTACGATAATTAGGTATTTTTGGCTTCTACTCAATTAATTAGCGTATTTACTCTTAGAGAAGGTGTTAAACGCTGTATAAATAACTATTGACGCATTCTAACCAAAACATGTAATAATGAGACATACTCGTACCTTCATTAGCCCCTTATGCCCGTTAATATATTGAGTTTTATTTAAGCAATTAGCAAGTGCAATTGTACAAATAAATGAATTATATTGCAGCGTCATAGAGATAAAATCGAATGCGTTAATTGTCTATATAACAGGCAATTATTCAATTAAAATTATCTGCTGTTGTTGTTCTTTACTCAGTCTATGTTCTAATTTGTTTCATATATTATATACTTACATATAGATACATCTATGTAGGTGTGAGTCCACCGCTGGAAAATTTTACCTGCTGAATCAGCATTTCATTTCAGTTCACAATTTTTTCAATTTGTTTTCAAATAACAGTTTTTATTGCACCAAATTCAAAGGAGGCCAGTGAACGATAATTATTTCGCTACGCCAATTTTTTATGGAAAATAATAACTATATAGTATTACGGGAAGCCAGCGGTATTCGGACTTCTGCTTAGCAACAGTTTTAGTATGAGCTGATATTGTTTAGAGTTTCTCTTTGATGGTTTTGATGGATTGAGAGTATATTTAGATATATTTCAAGTCACAATGTCATGTTCGTAAGCTTTAGTTTGGACTAAAATTTCCATCAAGTATTTCGAGTATTACTTCTTCGTGCATCTCTAGTATTTGCAGAAACTGAAACTGTTGAAACTCATAATCTTCAGTATGTTTTACAATTATGTGCTGATATCAATTACCATCGACTTACTTTAGTCTATGATCACAGACTTCAGCCTTAAAAGAAGGAACTGTGGTACGGCATATAATGCTCCTTACGTAAAACTGCAACCGAAACTATTGGTTTCGGAAATATAAAAAAAACCGCTGGTATAATGAGGATTGTCGTCTCGCAGTGGAGAGAAAACAGACTGCCTACCTCACAATGTCGCGATCGACCGCAACACGTGCGGGATGCAATAGATACCGGGAGCTGAAGAGGTAAGCATTTGTAGCCAAAAAAAGAAAAGGACCGATATGCGTGAGTATGAAGAGCTTGACAAGATAGCCGACAGGGGTAATGATCGAAAATTTTACGAAAAGATCCGGTGAATAACTGAAGGTTTCAAGACCGGAGCACACTCGTGAAGGACCCCCAGAGGTGATCTAGTTGTTGATGACCGGAGTATACTGAGTTTGTAGAGGGAACACTTCTCCAGCCTGCTGAATGGCAGTGAAAGTACAATACCAAGAGATAGCGAACCAGATTCCCCAATCGACGACCATGGAACAGATGTTTCATTGACCAACCGTGAAGAAATTAGAATAGCTATTACCCGCTTGAAGAACAACAAGGCGGCGGGGGCCGATGGATTGCCAGCCGAGCTATTCAAATATGGCGGCGAAGAGCTAATAGGGTGCATGCATCAGCTTCTTTGCGGAATATGGTCGGATGAAAGCATACTCTGTCCAATCCACAAAACGGGAGACCCCACAATCTGCACGAAACAGCACGAAAAGGAGCTGCCATGGTTTGGTTTGGTTTCCAGTTGGCGCCAAAAATCAAAAAAGAGAAACGAGTGGCACGCTCTGGTGGACTCGGCTAAATCGCTTAAAGCGGTTCCTACGCTAAATATATATATATATATATATATAATCCAACCATTCAAATGTTGCTAGGTAGAGAACACATGTGCACTGAAGACATTAATCCTGCTGGCGTCCGAAAGCAGACTATTATGGAGATATTTAATTCATAATCGAGCAAAGAACGTATACGAATTGATTGAATCGGAACAGTGTTCTAATCGGCTATGAATCGGCTAGAAGAGAGTATTGCCCGATTTAAAATGTGAAATCAATGAAAATGAAAATGAAGAGAAAAGAAGTCCTGCTTGATCAAAATTGTAAGGATTTGTTTTCAATTTGATTGCGTTTCCACTGTATTATACGGATCTGGCTTCACGTCTAATTTTTCCCGTCCTCAGACCCCAAGGGATGGTTGATAAAATGCAATTTAGCGAAAATAAAAAGTTGATCGGCAAGATTGATATCTATTAATTTTAAGCTAAAGATAAATATTTCGTATCTCTATAATCGGTGTATTTTCGAAGTTGAATTGTTCATCTAAACGATACCAATTCTTCTGCTTATATGCTATATTCATAGTGTTTTTTTTTGATATTTGTATTATTTTCCTGCTAAGTGGAATGTTCACAAAGTCCAGAGAGTTCTATTAATTTATATATTCTTCTATAGAGAAAGTATATGTAATAAATTTTTTTTGAAAAGTAACTAAATGAATTTCCTTAACCACTTACTTATATTTTCCAAAGAGTTGTTTACAAATTGCGCAAACAGCAATATTGTCAATAAGTGCAATGAATCAAAGGGAAAAAAATCCAATCTAGATCGTGAGGCAATAAACCCCAATTGTATAACCAAAGTTGCGCCTACAAAATCACACTTCAAACGCAACACGTTTTATGCACACAATTTGGTGACTTGCATATTACCAACGACTACAAATAGCAATTGTTTATTATTATCGACTTTTTTTCGCCCGGCATATTTATTTAACGCTTGAACCAGTGTGGAAAAACAAATGGAGCACTTTGCAAATATGGAAATTAAACATATGGCAGGGGCGAGTGCGAGTGCGGGCGCCAATCATAGACATAATAAGTACACACACGTTTCAATTACACTGCCGTTAGTTCAGCCAGCACGTGATCGGGCACACAGTTAGCAACAGTCTGTCGTCTATTTCACCTAAAAGTGGAAAAAAATTGAAATATGAACTTCAATACAAATATGTAAATATGCCTGAGTGTGTGTATGTGTGAGTTATTTACAACCTTTAAATCGATCAGTGTCATATTATTGTTATTCTGTTATAAAACACATATACACATTTGCACATTGGCAGTTTCCTGCGCACAACAACTCACACACACATACAGAGGCTTACTTATCAGATTGGCAACAGTCCACTCTTGAGTTTTTGCCTGTGTTTTACAACCCGCAACCAGAAAACTGAAAGTCTGGAAATATATACATATACATATATACACCCAATCAAATCATATTAAGAACGTTAAGATTTCTATATACATATGTATGTACTCATAAATCGAAGTATTTGCTTGACCATATTATTTAGTGCGCCAATAAATTGCTGATATTTGAAAGATAGCAGCGACTGCTATTGTTAATTAAGTAATTAAAATATGCGTAGGTCTATATACGTGTATGTATGTGTGATTATTTAAATAAACTCAAGGCTTTTATTTCTTCATATTTTCTGAATTCAGTAGCTGAATTGATGTCAAGCAATGATAATTGGCATATTTTATTACCCACACGATTTTTCAAGCACCTAAATAGTACCATATTGAGCTTCGTTCACTATCAGTAGTGTACACGTGTCAACTTTGTGTTCGATATTGATCACTTATAAATATGGCGATTTCACGTGACACAGCATGAGTGGTTGTATTTCCTTTATACAAGCTTTCACCAAAGCTTTTATTGAAAAGTTCCTCAGGAGCTTTTGGTATATCTGAATTATATTGACCATATCCATTTATAAGGCATATCGATATTCTCATCTGCAACAAAGTTCGATAATCCGGGTAGTTGATCTTGGTCTTTATATCGGGTTTATCATAAAGGAATATATTGGAATTAATAAATTTATTATTATTTTAATAAATCACTTACATGATTATGAATTGCTATCTAGTAATTCCTCTTTGACTCCATAATTTTGTTCACACTCTTTTCTAAAAATCAAAGAAATCTTTGTCGTAAAATCTGAACCTCTTTCCGGAATGTCGAATATCTATAAGTATCTTATCGAATATTTGTTTTTTTCTGTAAAAAGGGAGTGATGAGGGCGAACAATCCAAATTCTTGTTTCAGTGTCCCAGTTATCCATTTTTGTTAAATGTAAAAGTCAATCTGCAAAATAAAAAAATTAACCAGATTCATTAAATAGGAGAAAGTTTTTAATTTTTTTTTTTGGTAGCGGCTTTCATCAGCCATCCTGTATATTTCATCAACCCTTATCGTTTATCTTCTTCTTTTTTTAGCAAGCTTCTTACATAACTTAAATTTTTTTCTTTTACAAACTATTTAAAAGTTTTTGTAAATATTTAAAGGGAATTTCATTAAAAGTAACTATCTTTAATTTGCAGTTATTATTGCGGCTTATTTGGGCAATAAAATAAAAATTATTGTTGCCTTGTTTATTGACAATTATCACTTGATTATTGACAATTGTCACTTGATTTGGTAAATGATAAATACAATGGCGAAATACTTGTTCAAGAATTTTTCTTTAGAAAATCAAAACTATGACAAATTGACGTATGTAGTTATTTGGTGTAATAAGAAGATCAGGATGCAGATATATAAATATATTTTTAAACTTTTTTTTACGTTTCTTTCAAGAGCTCTAGCTAGATCTGGATCAAGCTCTACCTCTATATTGTTGTTTGTAATAATAATTGATGACAGATATAGGCCGAGATTATTGTCCAGTTAAAAAAATTTTTACTTTGAATGAAATATGTGCACAGGGTGCGCCAAATTTTATGTTGACATTGAATAATTTTCAAGAAAAGTAACCGCCTTTTATATTTGAGATAATTTTAATTTTAATTTCTTTTTGGACTTTAAAATTATTATTTTTGGAAAATAGTATTAAGTGGCAGGCTTAATTATCTTCAGTTAAATAAATTTTCTATCTCAGTCCGAACATAGTATTACTTTTTCGAGCTTCGCTTCAGTTTAGCGATTACCTCTCAACGACTATTTGCTCTGAGCTCGTTAATGTTTCGAGGGGTGAATATTTTGATTCGCTTATTGAAATCAGTTACCATCAAGACCATTTTCAGGTATTTGCGAGAGAGTAGTAAATAAAATTAATCTTTAATAAAATCAATCGACCGTTTCTTGAAATGCCAATGAATGTTTTGGAACCAATAAATGACGATTCTCGGTTTGAATTTTACTAAATTGTGCTTTCCAAACATGTACAATCAAGGTCCGATCTTAACATACCGATTTAAAAAATGACCCACCCTGTATAATTCTAAAAATATTATAAAAAGTCTAAAATTAATTTAAAAACCTTATTTTTTAATAAACATTATATAAATATATTTTGTTTATAAATGCATTTTGAGCATGAAAAACACCGAAATTCACTTTCAATCTAAGACTAGTATAAATACACATTGGTTTTGTTCTCTCCTTCATCTTTATTTTATTAAACTTTTATTTGTTATGCTTGAGTTGTTGTAGAACAAACACCTTTCCGTCTAACAGCTCAAATGACACCTACACGAGCCTTCTAAACAAAAGTGGCGCTGCTGCACTTACAACAACACACACATATCAAACGTATTTATTCAGTTGTCTCGCTTGAGTTGTGGGATCGGGTTACTATCTAGTTTACTAAAACACGAGCTTATCACTGCCGCTAATAAATCCATTAACTAGACATACGGAGAAAACTATTTAGAAAATAGTATAGTAAGAAAATGAAAATATGTATGACATGTATGCCGTTGTGGGCAATAAACTTCGACGAGTACATATTAGACCGCTTTTGAAAAACAAAAGAAAATCAGCTAAAGTACTTATTTCACAAAATTGTTTATATGGCTAAAAACAACAATGAAACAACAATAAACATACCAACTGATATCAGCAAATGTTCTGCGGCCGCTGCTGAGTCGCTAGAGACAAGCACGAGATTCTCTAGATAACGAACGTGATTAGTAGGCGAGTAGCGAAAGAAGGTGTCTCAGCGCTTCACGTGAATATCACCAGTGTCGATAATCCTGCTGGCGTCCGAAAGCAGACTATTATGGAGATATTTAATTCATAATCGAGCAAAGAACGTATACGAATTGATTGAATCGGAACAGTGTTCTAATCGGCTATGAATCGGCTAGAAGAGAGTATTGCCCGATTTAAAATGTGAAATCAATGAAAATGAAAATGAAGAGAAAAGAAGTCCTGCTTGATCAAAATTGTAAGGATTTGTTTTCAATTTGATTGCGTTTCCACTGTATTATACGGATCTGGCTTCACGTCTAATTTTTCCCGTCCTCAGACCCCAAGGGATGGTTGATAAAATGCAATTTAGCGAAAATAAAAAGTTGATCGGCAAGATTGATATCTATTAATTTTAAGCTAAAGATAAATATTTCGTATCTCTATAATCGGTGTATTTTCGAAGTTGAATTGTTCATCTAAACGATACCAATTCTTCTGCTTATATGCTATATTCATAGTGTTTTTTTTTGATATTTGTATTATTTTCCTGCTAAGTGGAATGTTCACAAAGTCCAGAGAGTTCTATTAATTTATATATTCTTCTATAGAGAAAGTATATGTAATAAATTTTTTTTGAAAAGTAACTAAATGAATTTCCTTAACCACTTACTTATATTTTCCAAAGAGTTGTTTACAAATTGCGCAAACAGCAATATTGTCAATAAGTGCAATGAATCAAAGGGAAAAAAATCCAATCTAGATCGTGAGGCAATAAACCCCAATTGTATAACCAAAGTTGCGCCTACAAAATCACACTTCAAACGCAACACGTTTTATGCACACAATTTGGTGACTTGCATATTACCAACGACTACAAATAGCAATTGTTTATTATTATCGACTTTTTTTCGCCCGGCATATTTATTTAACGCTTGAACCAGTGTGGAAAAACAAATGGAGCACTTTGCAAATATGGAAATTAAACATATGGCAGGGGCGAGTGCGAGTGCGGGCGCCAATCATAGACATAATAAGTACACACACGTTTCAATTACACTGCCGTTAGTTCAGCCAGCACGTGATCGGGCACACAGTTAGCAACAGTCTGTCGTCTATTTCACCTAAAAGTGGAAAAAAATTGAAATATGAACTTCAATACAAATATGTAAATATGCCTGAGTGTGTGTATGTGTGAGTTATTTACAACCTTTAAATCGATCAGTGTCATATTATTGTTATTCTGTTATAAAACACATATACACATTTGCACATTGGCAGTTTCCTGCGCACAACAACTCACACACACATACAGAGGCTTACTTATCAGATTGGCAACAGTCCACTCTTGAGTTTTTGCCTGTGTTTTACAACCCGCAACCAGAAAACTGAAAGTCTGGAAATATATACATATACATATATACACCCAATCAAATCATATTAAGAACGTTAAGATTTCTATATACATATGTATGTACTCATAAATCGAAGTATTTGCTTGACCATATTATTTAGTGCGCCAATAAATTGCTGATATTTGAAAGATAGCAGCGACTGCTATTGTTAATTAAGTAATTAAAATATGCGTAGGTCTATATACGTGTATGTATGTGTGATTATTTAAATAAACTCAAGGCTTTTATTTCTTCATATTTTCTGAATTCAGTAGCTGAATTGATGTCAAGCAATGATAATTGGCATATTTTATTACCCACACGATTTTTCAAGCACCTAAATAGTACCATATTGAGCTTCGTTCACTATCAGTAGTGTACACGTGTCAACTTTGTGTTCGATATTGATCACTTATAAATATGGCGATTTCACGTGACACAGCATGAGTGGTTGTATTTCCTTTATACAAGCTTTCACCAAAGCTTTTATTGAAAAGTTCCTCAGGAGCTTTTGGTATATCTGAATTATATTGACCATATCCATTTATAAGGCATATCGATATTCTCATCTGCAACAAAGTTCGATAATCCGGGTAGTTGATCTTGGTCTTTATATCGGGTTTATCATAAAGGAATATATTGGAATTAATAAATTTATTATTATTTTAATAAATCACTTACATGATTATGAATTGCTATCTAGTAATTCCTCTTTGACTCCATAATTTTGTTCACACTCTTTTCTAAAAATCAAAGAAATCTTTGTCGTAAAATCTGAACCTCTTTCCGGAATGTCGAATATCTATAAGTATCTTATCGAATATTTGTTTTTTTCTGTAAAAAGGGAGTGATGAGGGCGAACAATCCAAATTCTTGTTTCAGTGTCCCAGTTATCCATTTTTGTTAAATGTAAAAGTCAATCTGCAAAATAAAAAAATTAACCAGATTCATTAAATAGGAGAAAGTTTTTAATTTTTTTTTTTGGTAGCGGCTTTCATCAGCCATCCTGTATATTTCATCAACCCTTATCGTTTATCTTCTTCTTTTTTTAGCAAGCTTCTTACATAACTTAAATTTTTTTCTTTTACAAACTATTTAAAAGTTTTTGTAAATATTTAAAGGGAATTTCATTAAAAGTAACTATCTTTAATTTGCAGTTATTATTGCGGCTTATTTGGGCAATAAAATAAAAATTATTGTTGCCTTGTTTATTGACAATTATCACTTGATTATTGACAATTGTCACTTGATTTGGTAAATGATAAATACAATGGCGAAATACTTGTTCAAGAATTTTTCTTTAGAAAATCAAAACTATGACAAATTGACGTATGTAGTTATTTGGTGTAATAAGAAGATCAGGATGCAGATATATAAATATATTTTTAAACTTTTTTTTACGTTTCTTTCAAGAGCTCTAGCTAGATCTGGATCAAGCTCTACCTCTATATTGTTGTTTGTAATAATAATTGATGACAGATATAGGCCGAGATTATTGTCCAGTTAAAAAAATTTTTACTTTGAATGAAATATGTGCACAGGGTGCGCCAAATTTTATGTTGACATTGAATAATTTTCAAGAAAAGTAACCGCCTTTTATATTTGAGATAATTTTAATTTTAATTTCTTTTTGGACTTTAAAATTATTATTTTTGGAAAATAGTATTAAGTGGCAGGCTTAATTATCTTCAGTTAAATAAATTTTCTATCTCAGTCCGAACATAGTATTACTTTTTCGAGCTTCGCTTCAGTTTAGCGATTACCTCTCAACGACTATTTGCTCTGAGCTCGTTAATGTTTCGAGGGGTGAATATTTTGATTCGCTTATTGAAATCAGTTACCATCAAGACCATTTTCAGGTATTTGCGAGAGAGTAGTAAATAAAATTAATCTTTAATAAAATCAATCGACCGTTTCTTGAAATGCCAATGAATGTTTTGGAACCAATAAATGACGATTCTCGGTTTGAATTTTACTAAATTGTGCTTTCCAAACATGTACAATCAAGGTCCGATCTTAACATACCGATTTAAAAAATGACCCACCCTGTATAATTCTAAAAATATTATAAAAAGTCTAAAATTAATTTAAAAACCTTATTTTTTAATAAACATTATATAAATATATTTTGTTTATAAATGCATTTTGAGCATGAAAAACACCGAAATTCACTTTCAATCTAAGACTAGTATAAATACACATTGGTTTTGTTCTCTCCTTCATCTTTATTTTATTAAACTTTTATTTGTTATGCTTGAGTTGTTGTAGAACAAACACCTTTCCGTCTAACAGCTCAAATGACACCTACACGAGCCTTCTAAACAAAAGTGGCGCTGCTGCACTTACAACAACACACACATATCAAACGTATTTATTCAGTTGTCTCGCTTGAGTTGTGGGATCGGGTTACTATCTAGTTTACTAAAACACGAGCTTATCACTGCCGCTAATAAATCCATTAACTAGACATACGGAGAAAACTATTTAGAAAATAGTATAGTAAGAAAATGAAAATATGTATGACATGTATGCCGTTGTGGGCAATAAACTTCGACGAGTACATATTAGACCGCTTTTGAAAAACAAAAGAAAATCAGCTAAAGTACTTATTTCACAAAATTGTTTATATGGCTAAAAACAACAATGAAACAACAATAAACATACCAACTGATATCAGCAAATGTTCTGCGGCCGCTGCTGAGTCGCTAGAGACAAGCACGAGATTCTCTAGATAACGAACGTGATTAGTAGGCGAGTAGCGAAAGAAGGTGTCTCAGCGCTTCACGTGAATATCACCAGTGTCGATAACAGAGAGTGAAGTATGTGTGTGTGTGTATGAACAAATACTAATATACATATGTGGATAATGATACAGCTGATATGGATTCATCGCTATGGCCAAAACGCTGACATGCTCAGACAGTAAAATTTTGTATTCTTGTTGGGCATGTTAAATTAATACATATCTACTCTATTAGCTGACTATAACCTATTAGTTGTCGTTCATTGAGAGCGTTTATGATTCATGTGAGTAATTTAACAGGTCCGTTGCATTATAATAACTTATTTGTTGTAAGAGATTATAGAAATTCTGGTTGGCAAGTATCTCCCGTCCGCCTTTTAGTCTTTTGGATTTCGCGGCTATGTACTATATAAAGCTTTACAGAGCTCGTATCTGGCAATACTATACATCTTTGAAAGGTCTTGACATAACCTACAAAACGACGCTATGCATGATTAGTTTTGATATTGCGTTCAACAGTTATGGATGGAGTTCACTAACGCCGAAATTCGCGCTATTTTAAAGTTTTCCTTCGTTATATGCGGAATGGTTTCGACGAGCGGGTGATAACGACACCATGGATAAGCCTGCCAGCAGAAGACTTGTGACGACGAATACCGATCAAATCATGGAAAACATCATTTTAGCCCGTCATGCGGCATCTCGTGACATCGCCCAGGAGATGGGAGTTAGTCACCAAACAATTTGAAGAAGGCTGAATGCACAAAAAAGCATGATTTCACGCAAAAACCCTTCTGGACCGAACTCCTGCGATATGCAGCTGAAACGGAACGAACTTGACCCATTTTTGATGTGGATGATAACTGGCGAGGACAATATCAAGCGAAAACAGTCACGATCGAAGGGCGGTGAATCGTCCCAAACAGTGACCAAGCCGGGATTGACGGCCAGGAAGGTTTTGCTGTGTGTTTAGTGGGATTGGAAGGGAATCACCATCTACTGCGAACAACTGGAACGCTTGAGGCAGGCGATCGACCAGAAGCGTCCAGAATTGGCCAACAGGACGGGTGTAGTGTTCCAGCAGGACAACGCCAGACCACACACTTCGTTGATGATTCGTCAGAAGCTACTGGAGCTCGGATGGGAGGTTTTATCGCATCCTCCATATAGCCCGGACATAGCGCCAAGTGATTACCATCTGTTCCTGTCGCCCTTGGTAGTGTAAAGTTGAACTCAAAAGAGGCTTGTGAAAAGTGGCAGTTCGAGTTCTTCGCAAATAAGGAGGGGGCTTCTATGAGGGTGGTATTATGAAGTTTCCGTCTAGATGAAAACAGATTATCGAACAAATCGGCGCATATTTGAACTAAATCCGATCACAGTAACACTTTTTATAAAGCATTGAGTAAAAAGAGCAAAAAAACGGAAAATATTTTTAGTATTTTTGTTTAAAAATTCCACATTGGGCATTTCAGTAATAAACTCTTAAGCGAAAATTCTTCTAAATGTCAGCTTATGACGAGTGCTATGGCACTCATATTATAAAAGGTTCGTGGCATATTGATTTCGTTTCAAACGATCGGGCAAACCAAATAATGAGAGAGTCCATTATTGCGACAAGTTACTTCATAAGCGAAAAGAATTATCAAACTTTGTTTGTTGTTGTAAGCAATACTTTCCCTTTCATTCGTTCATGACATAATGAATTAACGATTTGTTTGTCTAATACTCTCAAGAAATGTAACGGAGCTTAGCTGCCGTCATCTCGGAAACTTGAGGAAGAAAAAAAGGTGTGTGTACTCTGCCTTTTGAAATGACTCAACAATTTTCAATTCAGTTCGGTTTTAGGTATTAACGTGTTTTTGTAAAAGAACATAAAGCTAGTAAAACATAACAACTAGTTTCGGGCAAGCTCAAAGAACTTTATTTTCTAAGCTTCTATACCATACATTCGAATCTTTGACAGTGTAGGTTTTTGTCGTCGGACGGTAAACTAATACCAGCTTCATATATATTTGAAATCAATTTAGTACGAAACTTCAGAACAGTCATCCTATTTCCAGACTTAAAACAGGGATGATTGTGAATTATAAATAAATCATTGGGGTCTTGTGCCTGCTCTTGAAATTTATATATTCGCTCTGGGAAAAATATCTTACAACGATTAAAACCACAATAAAAATCCATTGAAGGTACTGGAGATCGACACTAGCGCGTACTTCAAAAAGTGCTTGAAAATCGCATTGATCATTAGAATTTCTCATTTTTATACAAACTCAGCGAGCACACTAACTCCAAGATCGGGCTAATTATAAACCGCTTATTTATCGATAAATCAAATAGTTGGCTGAATTACTACTTCTCATGTAAAGCTCTCACCGCCCTCGCTACTCAAGCTTGACTCTTATTACAAGTTTTACATTATCTAAGCGACTTTCATCTCCCAATCCGCAATTACACAACTTCAGTAATACATAATGAAAGCGCCAAACCACATTTATCTCTAATCCATTAGTCAGCTCAAGTCTCTCTAATTAATGTCCATTAAACGAGTGGCTTATTCAATATTTTTCACGTATTATATTTTTCTTCTAAATTCTCATAATATCACATACTAGCTGTTTTCATTGCCAATGAACTTTAAATTATTTAAAGTATAACTTAAGTATTTAATATTCATTCAATTGTGGTTTCAGAAAGTTACATAAAGTTGCGCTAAAGAGGCTCATTAAGCATGAAGTTTCTTGGAAACTTGCTGGCTATACTGATGGATGCATACTCATATGTATACAGGTGTCTATGCAATAATTGTCGGATCAAAATGTTATGTATAGTAAAACACTAAGTATTTGCTCACTGCTTCGGATTTTTATAAAGTAATATCGAAGATATAAAAAACTTAAGTAGATACGAAGAAATGTCTTTAAGTGTGAAAAGAAGTTGAGCTTCAGCATGTTTGGGAGCAATCTCATACCACAAACTTATAAGTTAGGTTATGTTCGGTAATCACGTTGATCCCTTCGACAGAGATCCAGATGATCAGAGACTCTTTCCTATTTTCTATTTATTGATAAAAGAACTCATATATTATTATATCTTTCAAGATCACAAATCTGTTGAGGAGGCCAATTTGGATTCTAGTAAATTCGCTCGGATAGTGATCCGCCGGGCATGACAGCTAAGATGCATCAACATTACCCAGTCCTAAAGAAAGTACAGTAATAATTCTACCTCGCCTTCTTCCAGACAACTTCGTCACGTAAATGTTAATTGGGTTGGGTTAGATAACCTACAATTTGCAAAAAAACTAGCAGGCTGCCTTATAATGTCGGGCTCGCTCAAAGGGGTATGGATTAAAACTGACCGGGAGCTTTGAGAGAGCAAAAGAGACATTTATTATGATGTCTTAGACCTAGTCCACTGCTTTAAAAGTACACTCCTAATATAATATTCACACTTACCAGCCTGCCTTCGTATGATCCAAATCTCCTCAAGTGAGTACATGCTAAGCTTCTGTACGATATATTCACATCTTTGAAAGAATAATCTTTTGTCGTAAGTTATTATAAAAAATTGAACTTTGGACTTTATTGAGACCATCTTGAAAATGAATCTTAGTACAAAACTTCAGAAAAGCCCTCCTATTTACGGAATTAACATCACTTTTCTTGTGATAAAAATTCGATAATTGCCACATAGTAGTACTGATTCGAACTGTATTCAAAATATATTTTTTTGAAAGCTCGCAAACAAAATACATTAAAATTTTTATTTTCATAAAATTCCAGAAACGTCGTATATATTTTTATAAATTTATTTTACATAATTTTACTACGGATAAATAATTATAATTTTTATAAAATCTATTTAAAAATGACATCGATGATACCGACCGCACGTTATCGGCCAGTGGTGCGCATTGGCAATTGGTTTGAGGACATCTGTTTGGAGCAGGTAGGTGCTGAGACCAACAAAAAAAAGAGGGAAATAATATGCATTTTCTTACCTCTACCACTAGGAAAAAGTGCAAGCATTCAAGAGCCTACGCGATCGCGGTCAATTGTTGGTGGAGAAGACACGTCGACTCTTCGACAATTTTCACAAAGCCATCGAGTTGGAGGCGCCCAAAGAAAATATCTACTTCGGCGCCATTGTACAACTGATGCCCATGAAAATGAATATCTGCGAAGAGCATGTGAAGGCACAGCCCGCACTCTCGGTTATCATCAACGAACGTGTAGTGCGACACAGTCAGAATATTAATGAGGAATGTGAAATAACCATTGCGCCGTCGGTGACACCCTGTGTACGCAATTCATTTCGTATAGTCAGTGGAGATGAGAAGGATCGCACCAATGAGGTGATTAAATATGGACAACAATTTCGTCTGGAATGTGTGGAGAGTCAGGATGATGTGCTGCTTTTGTATAGTGCACCAAAATCGGCGGATTTGAAGAGTATGATCTTAACAACTTTCGATTCGAGGAAATGGGGAGAAATCAATCTGGCACTGGGGTTATGTAGAAAAAGTGTAAGTTCAGTGATTTTAAATGTCTTCTGTGACGGAGCAGTTGTATAGTAATGAATTTATCGCTTAGAACTGTGGTCCCGGCAAGGAGATACCCTCGGCATATACGAAATGGTTTTGCACTCATATTGAGCCGAAGAAGCGTTTCGAAAGTCATGGTGCGCCTGTGCCGGTGAGTAATAGGGAGGTTTTTTAAATTCTTTTGAACTAGTTTACTGATAAATCATTCGATTTTCCTTATTAGTCTTTCGAAACCACAAGTAAAATTTAATACTTATCTATCTCTTTCAGAGCAATACCGCTTTGGTTATCACACATGTTCCAACCAATAAGAATCTTGCGGCCGAAAATGTAGTCGTACAAACACTTTTTGGACCGGTGAGTATTGGGTACAGAATATTTAGCATTCAAACACAAGGATGGTCTAAGGCAAATTGAAAAAAAGTACTTTCGAATATCTTTGATTATGTAAACTGAGACTCAAAATAAACTCACCCCTTTTTTGTATTTAATCCCTTAGTCTTCTATGCAGATGGTTTTCTCATCTGATTAAATGCCTTTGTAGGTGTGATTGCAGGCGATAAGTTCACTGACAATAATCTTATCGCCTGGAATCACACATGACAAGTACCCGAAGTAGTCCTTATAAACCTTGATCCTTGAATGAACTTGAAGTCTTCTTCCAATATATTCTTCGAAATACGCAACCAAAAATATATAAGTATATCTTCGACAAAGATTAATCACTATCTAGTGCAAGAGCAATTCCATACTTTTTGGACTAGAGTCGAGAAAGTCGTTTTGGTCTCCGGTAGGTTCAGTTAGAGGTTGAACTCTGAACTGCTCAATCTGATATTTTTTTCGACCCAAACTGCTAACTATCTATTTTGCAAACTTTCACTTTGGATCTGCAAAATATGATATCGATATTTCAGTATCTAAGGCCCTTGTTTGTCCGTTTACTTAACTGACTTTTTGGAAGAGGTTCTCAAGCTTGGTACACATCACCATAATTGAAAAAATTTATGTTCAGACATAATGATGCTTTATACTTTCAGGTCCTTCGAAGTTTGGACGGACGTTTTGGTTCGTTAGATAAAAAATTAAAATTTTAGATAGTATCTATAGCAAGTCAACAAGTAATACCAATAAAAACCATAAGAAATCTTAACAACATTTGTGTATCCATACATAATTATTTTCAATTTCGAAATATGACAGATTTCAGTCAAAAAATTCTGTCCAAAATTTACCATTAACGGTTATTTTTGTCATTTCTTCTAGGAATTCCTCGTGTCAGTACAGAACTATAAAGACATATACAATCGCGAACGTTGGCAAAATATTTGGATGATTTGCAATGGACAGAGCGGTTAAACGTTAAGCAAATATTCCACAGATAGTAGCGGAATCATTGAACCCAACTGCTGCAAAGTACGTTTGTACGCAAAAAATGTATGGAAAGAATTCAAAATGCAATTAAAAAAAAAACAAATCAAACTTGTAAAAAAAAAAACAAAAATAAATTAAATATAAAATAGCGCATGAAAAACATATTTGCACGTCCGATTCTTTGACGGTTCTCGGTGAGAGATAACGATCGCGCAGCATGACTCCAGTCACAGTAGAGGACAGCAGGAAAATATTTACACAGTGACTAACTCGAAAGTCAATGCCTTCATAGGCGACCCACTGGCTTCACCAGTTGTAAGCGCGTAATCCTACCAACATTTATGAGTTATCATGCGCTGCGAACCGCCTATACGACGCACTAGGGTACCCGGTAGTCATTGAACCCTGCCTTTGGTGTGTGCAAAATTTCTGACCTAATTTGCACACACAGCTGGGTGCTAATTTCACAGCGCTACACTTGGCCTCATTCCCGTCGAGGTAAGCAAATACAAAACAAACGTATATTTCAGGGCAAGACAACAAAGCTGTTTCTAATGCTTGATCCAACTATAGGCGAATTCGAGTACTATATAAGCCGCTTGCTTTCTTTGGTTAGAGCATAGTTTACTTGAAGTCTTATCGAGTGTCTTTTGGAAACCATTCTTCAATTTCAACCGAAAATGTTCTTCCTGTTCATCTTCGTCAGCCTCGGCGCAATCGCCATAGAACCTGCCACCGCCGGTACGCGTATAATAGGTGGCAACTTTGCGTTGGCCGGCCAGTTTCCACATCAGGTCTCCTTACAACTGCGTGGACGTCATCACTGTGGTGGCTCACTCATATCGCCAACCATGATTGTCACTGCTGCGCATTGCACGATCGGTCAGACTCCTTCCCAAATGCGTGTCATTGCCGGTACTGCGGATCTGCTTGCCGGTGACGGCAAGTCCTTTGGCATTGCCAAGTTCATCATACATCCACAATACAATTCACAAACGCAGGATTACGATCTCTCACTCATACAATTGAGCTCGCCCGTGACGCTGGATGATAATATCGGCGTTATTGGACTGGCTGATATGGAGGCGAATCATGCAGCTGATACGGTTGCCACAATCAGCGGTTATGGCGCCATCAATGGTAATCTGGAGCTGCCCAATCGCTTGAAGTATGCACGTGTGCAGTTGTGGAGTCGTGACTTCTGCAATCCGAAGAACATTCCCGGTATTACGGATCGTATGATCTGTGCTGGTCATCCAAGTGGTCAAGTGAGCGCCTGCCAAGGCGATTCTGGCGGTCCATTGACCGTAGATAACAAACTCTTCGGTGTCGTTTCGTGGGGCTTTGGTTGTGGCGCAGCTGGTAAACCGGCTATGTATACTTACGTCGGTGCCCTGCGCTCTTGGATCAAACAGAACTCTGGCGTTTGATGTGAATCAGGACAATTGGTAGGAGAAAATAGAAACGGAAGCGTTGAAGAACAATTAAAGTATTAATTAGAAATGAGAAAAATAAAGTGCTAATTTCAAAAATATAATAATGGTGTCTAATTTATAGCGTTGTTTGAGGAAATTAAGAATTATTTATAGATACATAGAAATGCGGTTCAGTATTTGATCGAAAAGCCCCTATTATATAAACTGCCTTACATTTACGCTGTATAGAGTTGACTAGTCCTTCATAACGGTTTTAAGGTATTTTTTCCCAATAATCATTCACTATTATCCAAAGTTCGCGATTATTGCTTTTCTGAATATCACCCCATAGATTATCTGTGGAATTGAGATCGGACCATAGCGCAGGCCAAGGCATGACCTCAATGCCTTTGATAAGAAACCACTACTTGGCTAGCCGACTTGTATGTTTGGGGTCATTATCCTGCCGGAAGGTCCATTTCAGAGGTATTGTTTTTCAGCATAAGGTAACATTGTGCTATTGAAAATATCAATGTAGGCATGTTCTTCCATGTCAGTGTAGATACGATATATGGGCTCAGCACCATAAAAATAAAACTACAAGCTAATATTTTTGACCCTCCATGTTTTACAGTTATAACAGTGTATCTGTCGTAAACCTGTGCCTCGTCTTTACTTTCTTCTGTCCATAATATATCTCTTCATCTAGTTTCCAATTTCAATGACAAGACTATAACTTACGCACTAATATTATTTTGAACACAACTGTATGTATAGTAGGAGATCACAAAAACAAAGCCTTTCTGCTGTTTACACACCTCTATGCTTATTCGAAAGCCGCTGCTTCAAATATTTTTTTTATGTTCTGAAGACGACTAAATCAATGAATAGTTTCACTATCACTGTAGTTATGGTTTTAAAATATAATTCCTCTAATGCTTTTAGCGCCATCTGTGCGGATGTTCTGTTAGTGCAAGCTGCTGGGTGACTCAGTATAACGAAAATTAAATGAATCTGTACGTTATTATTTAAATTTGCTGATTTGAGTGTGTAATTATTTATGTTAATATTTAGAATCGAAAATTATTGTCATCACGCTTCTTCTAGCAGCATTTCGGATCATTAGTACACTAAGAGCTAGGTATAAAAATGTTCTAGGGTTTATATTAGCCGTTTGGAGGACTTTTTCAGCTGCTAGACCTTCATATTTCATACAAACCCAAAATCACTACACTTTCATATAATATTCATACCAAATTTTTGCCGATATCGCTCAAATATATTTTAGTATATTAGTAGTACATTTTTTTAATCTTCGTATCAACTGAATATTATTTTATAAAAGAAGTACTTTTGATCTTTGTTCTTCCTTACATCTAACTAACATCGTTACCTCTAGCTACATTAGAGCTTGGATTGACTTAACCGTTTGAAAAAAATAACACCTTTGTAGAGTATACATGAGACAGCATAAGCCGAATCTAGCATTTGAAGAGCGCACTAATAAGCGAAACTAAATTTTATAGCTAATCACCGTGAATAATGCCCCAATGCGTTGAAGGGAGTTAAGTTATTTAGAATATACAACAGAAATTTAGACGGTCGCAGGTTAGTCGCTCTTGAAAAAATCGAAAAATATAATAAGTGAAAAATTAAATTTAAGTGAAAAACTGAAGAAGTTAATACAAAGTGAAAATAAAATATAATTATAAAAATATGTAAATAATTCATAAATAATTATGTGCAGCGATTTCAAAGTGAAAAACATCTAAAAATTTAACATAACCTTTAATAAGAAAGTGTGTATCTAATTATTGTGTGATTCAAAGTATATACTCGACTATACTATATTTATTGCCTAAACGAATTCCACAATGACTGAAACTAGTTAACACTAGTGGATTAACAGAACTTTATATCTCAATTACATGCATTAACTTAGCATTTTATTATGACTTCTCATATTTCTAGCTCAATATTTATCATAGTTTACAATGCTTTTCTCACTTATTTTAGCTATATCCAATTTTTAAGTCCGAACACATACTCGTTAAGTGCTACAAAAATGCTTCGAAATATCGCACGACTACTTAGAGTACGCCATCCACGATCTGTTGTGAAATTGCTCCTGATAATTGCCGTATATACATTTATTAATTTCTGCAAATGGCTGCATGAGCCAGCTTTAGATATGTCAATGCCTACTGAAATGCCATTAAATAGTCAACCGACAGATGTTGAAGTCAACGAATTACTTCCCACCGAATTTGAGTTACTCAGTGAAAAAGATGTAATAGACAATTGGGTGATTGATGAAAACACAAGTAAAAAATAATGTTTCTTGCTTCTCGCTTCTTTCTCATTGGAATATTTCATAATCAACAACGGTTTTATATTTCAGTTCCCCAGATTTTCAAAGCAATGGAAGAAAAGTCTGCATTGCGTCATACTACCAGTGAAATTAATGGACCGGGAGAATTGGGTAAACCAGTTAACTTACCTGAAAATTTGACGGATGATATGAAGAAGGCTGTAAATCAGGGTTGGGACAATAATAAATTCAATCAATATGTATCCGATATGATTTCGTTGCAACGAACGCTGCCGGATCAACGAGATGACTGGTAAAGAGAGATAAGAGAAAAACGAGGAAATTAGTAGTGCCAAAATATTTCTAAGATAAATTATCAACTTTTTTCAGAACTTAAAAATTTGAGAATTGAAGTCTAAGTCGTTTTCGAATTAATTATTTGAAAATCTAAATTCAGTAAGGAATTAGTTTAAGAAACTTTTTCGGTTCAACATAGAAATAATCTAAATATTCCTAGTTATTTCAACCATTCGAGTATATTTTTCGCATCAAAAAGATTTGTAAGTCCTTTATCCCTAGTTGGTCTTAGCTCACTTCCTGACAACGAAACTTAGACTGTGACAATAGTCCATAAAAATTTTAGTCAACTCCTGTGCACTATTTTTTTAGCTCTTGTACTTACCAATAAATGATTTTTACATTTCTGCTTCAAGGTGCAAAAAAACCGATCATTATTTGCAAAACCTTCCTAAAACCGATGTAATAATATGCTTCTACAATGAGGCATGGTCAACATTGCTACGAACGGTACACTCAGTCCTAAACCGGTCTCCACAAAAATTGATTCAAAACATCATACTGGTCGATGATTTCTCAGATATGGGTAAGGCCGCTGCATTATGCTGCTAACCTAAATTGGACCCAGTACCAAACTTGTAG
This sequence comes from Zeugodacus cucurbitae, assembly GCF_028554725.1. Taxonomy (NCBI): domain Eukaryota; kingdom Metazoa; phylum Arthropoda; class Insecta; order Diptera; family Tephritidae; genus Zeugodacus; species Zeugodacus cucurbitae. Next base: position 13,924,612 of record NC_071671.1, read on the forward strand.
TAATTACAGTAGGATTCTATACTGTTTTGCAGCACATACCAAAGAACAACTGGATCAATACTTTGAAAGATATATCAAGGTACGCATCATACGCGCAACGAAACGTGAGGGTCTCATACGAGCGCGACTACTGGGCGCAAGATATGCAACGGCGCCGATTTTGACCTTTCTCGATTCACACTGTGAGTGTGGCGAGGGTAAGTACACACCTAGAATTATGGCACAGTTCAAGGAGTTCTATTTCTTTAAGGATGGCTGGAGCCGCTACTGGATCGCATAGCACGTAATAACACCACAGTCGTCTATCCAAATATTGCCATCATCGATCCAGTGACCTTCGAGTATTTCAATTATGGTGATACACTTATTGGCGGTTTCGATTGGTCTCTAACATTTATTTGGATTCCTACACCCAGACGTGAGTCCGAGCGCAGGAATGTGAGTACTTTAAAGCTTGTACGAAACTTGATTTTAAAGCAGATCTATCCGCACAGCATACTATGGAGCCTGTATATTCACCCACAATGCCTGGCGGTCTATTTTCCATTAGTCGTGAATTTTTCGAACAACTCGGCACTTACGACGCTGGTTTTCTCATCTGGGGTGCTGAGAATTTGGAATTATCATTTAAAACTTGGATGTGTGGCGGTAAGCTGGAGATGATACCATGCTCGCACGTTGGACATATTTTTCGGAAAACTTCTCCATACGCTGTAATAAATGCATAGCTACCGAAAAAGTGCCGACGCTTTTTTAAAGGTCTAAGGAATATTTTATGAATTTTACAGTCGAAAGGTGTACAACATAGGAATTCGGTGCGTTTAGCTGAAGTTTGGATGGATAACTACGCTAAATATTTTTATCACAATATAAATTATGACAAAGGTGATTATGGGAATGTGAAATCTCGTATAGCTCTGAGGTAAAGCCGAGTACTGAGTACTGTTAACGAGCTTCTTCTTTAAGCAATATAAGTACTGTCCTTTAATCGAATCCTTCTCTGGGGAGAGTTAACTCTTTGTAATTCGACAATGGTAGAAATCTCTTTATCAAGGAACTCAGTGTGCTTATCCTCACTTATAATATAGAATCGTGAAAGCGGTGACCTTTTATGTTTTTTTTTCTCAAATATATGAAGGTTTTAAATCAGTCTTCTGGTTAAACTAGAGTAAGAGGGAGAGTAAAGGGGCACTAAGGTTCAAACAAATGCATTGAGAAGACTTGTCCAAACCTTTGTATCGATTTGATATGTGTAATAATAATAAAAACTTGAAGAGGAAGCTCGGTCGGATATCTTTTCGCTGATTCTTTTTGAGTCTGTTTTTATTTTACTAATAATATATCTTACAGAAAAAGACTTAATTGCCAAAGTTTTAAATGGTATTTGCAAAATGTATATCCCGAACTTGAAATACCCAAAGATCCGCTATCAGCTGGAGAGGTGAGAATTTCATTTATTCGTGACATAAAATATTGAAAATCACAATCGGATATTTAGATACGAAATCTAGGCGTTGGCGGTAATAAATGTTTAGATGTGAATGGCCGCGTTATGTCGGGACTGCCAGTTGCCGTACAGACTTGTCATGGTAATGAAGGAAACCAGGTATAAATTGGTGGTTTTAAAACTTATGTAAAGAAATCTAAATTTCTATTTCCTCTTTTGTCCGACATAGCATTGGTTTCTGACCACTGCTGGCGAGATACGTCATGGAAACTTTTGTTTGGATTATCCTGGCTCTTTTTTGATAATATATCGCTGCCATGGCGAAAAAGGAAATCAGGTATCATTTGCTGAGTTGCCCACAATAACAACAACAATTAACTTGTTACATTGTTGTTCTTTTTATAAATTTTTTACAGTACTGGTCTTACGATACATTAAATCGTTTCTTAAGACAAGTCACTTCAACGTTGTGTTTGGCAGTATCAACGAATGGAGAAGATTTGCTTATGGATACTTGTGATCCGGATAATATGTATCAGAAATGGCTGCTTGAGAAATTTGATAAACCAATTTAGATAAATATATATGTATATATGTTGGGAAATAGTGTAAGTAGTTTTCTTTCTTTATGCAAAGATAAAAAAAGACAAAATACCAATTGGCGAACTCAATTATTGAAGTTATATTCTACAAACTATATAGCGCTGCTCTAATCGGAATTCGTGGGACCCAATTGTTGTAGTAGCTTCACACTTATGATCTCTGAGCACGTTTAAATTCCCGTAAGCCTTTTCTGCCAATATGGGGAGCCACATCATCAATTGGAACTACAACCGGGTGTCGGTCTTGTCCGCGTCCATAAGTCTTCGCCAGTCGTCTCCGCATTGCGCACGCGGCACCAGTTGGATATTTCAAGCTTCGTCAGGTCAACATTCACTTGATCGTTCCACCTGAGTTCAGGTCGTCTTTCCTGCCTTTCCGTCATTTCTTTGTCGGCCGCCAATGGGTACCATGTCGTACATTTTTGGTGTTAGAGGGTTTTCTTCCATTCGGGCGATATGTCCAAGCCAGCGCAACCGCTGTGTTTTTATGCGCCGCACTATGTCTATTTCGCCGAAGAGCTCATACAGCTCGTCATTCCAACGAATCCGGTACTCACTTACGCCTACGCGTATCGGGTCATAAATCCTTCGGAGGACTTTTCTCTCGAAAGCTCCTAAGGAGTGCTCATCTTTATTGGTCATCGTCCATGCTTCCGCGCTATACATCAGGACGGGTTTGATGAGCGACTTATATGAGCGTTACTTTGGTTTTGCGAGAGAGGGCTCTGCTTTTCAATTGCATACTGAGCACGCGATAGCACCTGTTGGCAAGAGTGAAACTAGATAAACGAAATCTTTTACTACCTCCAAGTTGTAATTGTCAACAGTGACGTGGTCTCCTAACCGCTGAGACCCTTTTATATGATGACAGAAGGTACTTCGTTTTGTCCTCGTTCACTACTAGACCCATTTGCTTAGCTTCTTTTTTCAGGCTGTTATCTAATCTATTAAGATCTGCAGCGCGAATTATCTTCTCAAGCATTAGGTTAAAGATATCGCTCGATATAGGGGTCGAACGGATCGGGGAGGTGATACTTGAGTAATAATGCTTTCATGTCACAGCAGCGTCTTTTTGAGACCCCTGTATGGTATGTGTGGCAATATTCTTAAACTAATATCAATAAAACGCCATGATTTTACAACTCTTTGTTTTTATTAAATTATGGTTCATACAATATTTCAATATATTTGCGATATGTTTACCCTAAAACTATGCTAAGTGGCACTAAAACTACGTTTTTCAAATAAAATCAACCGATGATTGGGAGTAAGGTTATGTAGGACGTATAAAGGGTGTTAATAAAAACGGTGTGAAATGCTGTTAAATAAAAAATATGCAATATTGGAAATTATTTATTACACTCTTAACCAATTTCAAATATTTATTGTGTACTTTTGGTTATGAGTGTGCTTGTTTACACATGTTAGAATGTTTGCTCTTTTGCTGTCAAAATAATTTCATAACTAATGATTTAATACAAACATTTTGTTATTGTTGTTTGTGGAAATTTTCACATTTCTAAGCAAATATGTATATTTTGTAGTACATGATGTTTAAAAAAAAAAACAAAAAAAATATTTTTTTCTTTCCTACTGCATCAATGACAAATTCAAATGCTCAATGTAGTACATACATATGTGGTAGTATGTGTGTGTATATATTCGACTAACGAAATGGCAATAACTTGCAGTGCTGACAGACTTTTTTCATATAAACATGGCTAAATTTGTTACATTGTTTATTGACTTAATTCTAACCTAACCTAGTTAGCAGCGTAGCGTTAGTATTGCAGTTGGAGTTTATGCGCTGGCATGCCTGCATGGAATTGTATGTATTATATATATGTATTTAATTTAACATATGTTTATGTATGTAGGTATTTATGTACAACATGCTTGGGTGAAATTCTATAAAATTTTGCGCAATTTTATTTACAAATTATGGATGCTTATTAGTACTCAATTTTGTACACATCTATTTATGTATATGTATATGTGTGGGTATTTGAATACTTATTTAGACATAAATGTCTATTTCAAAACTGATTAGTTATTTTCGTGTTATTTTATTCATATGATATAATAATTTTAATTTATATTATCTCACATATGTTTGAGATTTTATCTGTTAGTATGAATTTTTGTTTACCGTTATTCGTAGAATTAGAAGGCACATTTTCAATTTCGCATACTTTATAGTTGGTTATGGGAAAAGTACATACATATGTACATATTTTTGTTATAAATTGCAAATAATATTTATGTATATATTATACATTTGCATTAGTTGACAAGATAAACATATTGGTTTACAACTGTTTTGTTTGTTAAAATGTTGCATACAAACAGTACAGATTTATTTAATTACATATCTGCAAGTTGTTTTTCTTGCTAATATCAGTATACACTCAGTCCTTTTTTTACGCGATTATTGGTTCTGCCACTAATCGCGTAAAAAAAAATCGCGTAAAAATGGTTAGTTTTCCAATATTAACTGACGAATTGGTTCCTAATATAAAAAAATATCGCGTATAACAAAATATACGCGAAAAAATATTCAAAAACAATACAATAAGTTTCAAATTTCAGACTTACGATTTATTCATTCATAACAAAATAAAATATACAAAACAAAAACCATATATAAAAGAGACGAAAAAATAGGTAGATTTATTGAAAAAACCGCATTTAGGAAACCATTCTTGGAATATATTTCCAGTTACCCAGGCTTTTTTTATTGGCCATCCAGTGAACACGGTAATGTTTTAAATCTGAGCCATTTAGTGCTCGCGGCCTGAGACTTTTGTTTACTAACAGCGGTTTAATCATGCGGCCACCAGAAGCATTGCTACATAATAAAAACGTTATACGGTCTTTTGCAGCTTTGTAGCCACCAAAGGATTTTAGGTTCGTTTTGGTAACCTGTTCTAAAATAGGCCGGTTTCATCCGCAAAAAAATTGGTCTGGCGTGTAACCACCTTCTTGAAAAATTTTAAATAACTTTGGTGGATAGTCCTGCGCAGCTTTACTATCAGCTGAAGCAATTTCACCCTTAGTTTTTAAATTATGAAAATTATGTCTTTCAATAAACTTCGAAAACCATCCACCACTATCTGAAAATTTGTTTTTGTTTTCTTGGTTCGATGTTAATCGATTAAAAATACATAGAGCTTTTTGTTTTATTCTTGTAGTATTAACTGGGATTCGTTTCGGGTTGAAATCCTCAATTCAAATTGTTAATAGGTTTTCCATTTCTTCAATAAAAAAATTTCTTGAGAATGAAGTTTTCTTCGCATTTAAATTTTTGCCGGAAACTACAGATTTTCTAATTGCATTTTCATTTTTTTTTTATTGTCCGCACTGTAGATTCACTGAGTCCAAGCCTCTTCCCCACATTTGTTGGGCCAGCTCCCTGCTCTAGATAGTCCAAAACTTTTATTTTTGTTTCTAAAGAAATGCCTTTGCGTTCTTCATTTTTTCCAGAATTAGCTTCCATTGTAAAGCTAGCAAAAATTTAAATTCCTTATGAAAATTTTTTATTATTTTTATTACAAAATTATTTTATATACAAAATAATTACCCAAACAACTGCACCGGCCGCTAACTAAATACATTATAACTAGATTTGCAATAATTGATACACATAGAGTAAAATTTTTTTTTTGGGACTTCCCCGTATTATATTCAAAAATTATTACGCGTCAAAATATGTAAACAACCAAAAAAACGAAAACAAACAATCGCGTTAAAGTGAGAAATTCGCGTAAAAAAGGAATTTGCGCTGCAAAAATAACCGCGTTAAAGTGAAATAGCGTAAAAAGAGATCGCGTAAAAAAAAAAGACTGAGTGTATATACATTTATGTGTATTCAAAAAATTAAAAAAATAAATTTTTGTTTGAATTTGAAAAAAATTAGTTTATTTAGATTTTGATATAATTTTTAGTATTTTTGTCTACTTAAAAAATTTATAAAATTAATATTTTTTTATTTTTAGACTAGTTTTAAAATTAATTATTTTTATTAAAAAACAAAATTTAAATTTTTCTTTTACTATATTTTCCCCGCCAGTTCAGCAAATATGTATATGCATTCAATAATAACTACCACAATAGAACTCCGCTGTAGCACTCGACCAATAAAAACAGCGCCAAAATGTAGGCATTACAACATAGCTAGCGCAGTAAACTACATTTTTCTGTAACTAAAAAGTTCAGTTACTTCTAAAAATATTGCAAAAATTATATGAAACTTCTTATTATAAAAAAATATTTTTCAAAATTTAATAACTTTTTTATTTAACAAAATAATTTATATTTTGAAAAATATTTGTTTTGAAACTGATATGTTCATATACATTTAAACACCATATATTTTAAGATTATAAATTTTAGAGTATATGTAAGTTAAACAAAATCTTTTTTTTTTTATAAAATACATATGAAAAGTTTTAATACATTCGAATTTGATTGTTTGTAAACTTTTACAAAAATGTATATTGTATTTATTAAAACGATTTCAACTGATATGTGCTATACAACAATTCTTTTTTTTAAATTTCGTTTTTTTTAGATTGAATTCATATTTATAGGTTAAAAATTAATAAACAAAAACAAATATATATTTGATTGAAATTTTTTGAAAAACACTCAAGTAATACATTTTACTGTTAGTCGAATCCTGATAATTTTTAAGTTTACAAATACATCATAATTTATTTTGAATTAAATTTATGAACTTTGAAGTGATATGAATGTGAAGAAGCCACAGAACCTCACCTGAATGTTTTCATCTCTTCATGCTTTGAGGAAACAGCTAATACATTTGGTTGATTTCTCGGTCGAGCTTTCTTTTTGCATAACAATGCATACACATGAATATCGTCAGCTTTAGAAAAGATCTCACTAAGAATTTTCCGATTAGACATTTCATTTAGACCCTATAATCAACAAATTGTAGTTCAGGATCATCACTTTCCATTTATAATACATTATTTGCTTTCTCTAAATATATTTTTTTAAACTCTGTTATTGAATGAGAAACTAGGGAAGCTGGAACATATTTTTTCAATCGAATCACAATTTTATTCAAACTTTTCATTCTCTCTTTTTGATCGATATTTTTTGAACTTATACCTGCCATCTAGGGGTTTTTCAAGATCCGACCAACAACCTTGCGGAACAATATAATTCCCCAAACAAATTTTTTGCTTTTATATACATATTTTTTTACAAAGTTTGGTTAGTTTTGTTTGCAAAGTTGAAGTGTCTCTTGAAAAATGTCTAAACGTATGAAAAATACACTTACTTTGGAGCAAACCTGCAAAACTGATTACATGGAAAAACAATAAAAAGTACTGTAAATTATATTCATGTTGCTTTATTACTGCTTATAAAAAATAGTCCAGAAATTAGAACATCTCGGGAATTCGAACCACCTCAATTACAAAGTGGTTCTAATTTGTGAGGGTCTACTGTAACAACAAAATGTATTATAAATATGCAGTGAAGTATTTCAGTATTCACCATTTAGGGATATTATCGGATAATATTAATTACCCCGAATAAAAAAATAAAAAGAAATAAATAAAAACATTTTGTGCAAGAATTTTTTTATTTATAATTTTAAACTAAACTAAACAAAATAATTGATAAAACAATAATTGGAATTTACTTTTCACACAATCTTAATTTTAACAAACTAAATTTGGCAAGATTATATACAATTTATATAATATTACATAACTAACAAATGGTTTTTGCTTTAATAATTGCACATGGAAAATATTATTTTATAAACGAAAAACAATTATTGAATAAAATTATACGTATATTATTAATTATAATTAATTTAAGGTATATAAGAAAGGAATTGCTTTTTTTTAATAAAGATTTCTTAAAAGGAGAGTGATAAAAATTAAAAAGTGAAAATATAATATAAGTAAAATATATATTATATGGAAATTTAATTTCAATTAAAAAAATAGAAATAAAAAATAAAAGAAGAAATGTAATAAAGGGTATTAAATCAAAATAAAAAACTGAAATTTAATAATTTTGTATTAAACATATGTTTTTTTTTTAATATTTTAAAACAAAAACGAACTGAAAATAATAATTGCATACAATTTATTGTATTAAATTTATAAATTTCTTGAAAATAAATATTTCTTCATATTTTTTTTTTTGGTTTTTTTTTTTTATTTCAGCTTGGAGTGGAAGAGTAGCTCGGCTCAAATAACTATCTATTGTTTTTTTAATTTTTTTCATTTACGTATTAAAATTTTCTTTTATTTTTTTTTTTTGATGTTTGCATTTTAGTGCAGGAATGTTTCAACCTTCTTCAATCACTAACCACACACTTAAACTGAGAATTAGTGTTGGTGAACGCTGTAATTTAATAAAAGAGAATTTAAAGGTAGATCTTATGAAAAAAAAAATTAAAATGAAAATAAATGTTAGGGAAACAGAAAATAATATATAGTTTATTGAATAAGGCAATATATAAATAAATCTTTTTATAAATTTCTTTACTTTGATATTTATAAATATGTTTCAAGTTTCGAAAAAAAAATTATTCTCCTTTTATTAATTAAAAATATTTTTTTCCAAAAAATTTGTTTTTAATTTTTTTTTATTGGAGAAAAAAAATTTAAAAGACTCAATTCCCATTATATATAAAAGTTTAAATTTAATAAAAAAATTATTAAAAAATTTTACATATAAAAATAGTCAAAACGTTTTATGATATCGAATAATGGAATTTTTCAAAGTTTTGCATAATTAAAATTGAATATTTTGTATATTATGTATACTAATTTAAAAAAATTTAATTAATAAATTTGAACAAAAAAAAATACAGCATTCACCAAGTCACAAAAAAAATTAATTGTTACTTAAATTTTTCAGTTGTACAGACATCGCGTTCTTTCTTAAAAAAAGTAGTTCTCTAACACTATGCAATTTGATATAATTTTTAAATGCAGCGTTACTAACTTAATACTTAAGTTCGTTCTACTACATTTGACTAAGTCTTGATTGCTTAAAATTAAACAATTGTATTTCTAATTAAATTCCATAACTTTTTTTGACTTCGTATGCACTTTGATAAAATAAAAATTAACTACGCTATCATATGTATATGTATATGTCTAGTATTTTCTTAAATTTTATTTTCTTACACAAACTGCATATTAAATATTTTTTATCGCATGATATTTTTCATATTAAATTTGTTAAATTTTTATCGCATGACATATTTTTTATTTTTATTTATTAAATTTATAGTGTTTTTATATTACAATATGCTGTCTCTTTATTTTTATTTCCTACTTATGACTTACTTTACACTTAATGCTACTGTACAACAGTCGTCCTTTGTTTTCTTGCAATTCAACTTGGTTTGCATAAATGCACAAATGTGTCTATATGTAGGTGTTTATGTGTGTGTGTGTCTCTAGATATAAATTTTTCAACACGAACGGAAGCTTAACGATTATATGATTGTATTTGTTTGTGTGTGTGCGTGTAAGTATTTACTTCTGCTACAACATCCTGCTCTGCTACCTGGAAATGCTCGACAACAGCTTGAATGGAAGCAACCGTAAGTACATATGGTTAAACAATATTTATATAATATTTCCATGCTTTGCTGTCGGCCACGGCGTATAAGTGACTGTGTGCTACACTATTCGCAGGCATCTGTGTGTGGTGTGTGTGTGCTCTGCTTCATATTATAGCCATGGATAATTGTGGCCATATTGTACTTGAGCTGTTATAACGGACTGTTTTTGTTGTTGTTGCTGCTGCTGATGTTGCTTTAGGCGTTCTCTCGTCAGTTGCTCCATTTCAGTTGCTTGCTGCAATTTATAGTGCTGTCGCTGTTGTTGATGTTGCTTTTGTTGTTTTTGTATTTGATGTTGTTTTTGCTTTTGCTGCTGCTGTCCCTGTTCGCCACTTCCGTATCTCATTTGTTGTGACGCTTTATGTTGTATATATCCGTGTTGTTGTTGTTGCTGGTTGTGCTTCTGTTTCGTTTGTTGTTGTTGCTGTTGTTGTATGCGTTTTTGTTGCGCATTTCCTGTGCGTAATTTATGCTATTTTCGTCGCTTGTGCGTCGGCAATAAAACTGTGCCATTGGCATAAAAGTAACCTCACAATTTCGATGGATCGTAATTTTCAAGCCTCCATTGTTGTCGCAATTGTGTCGAATCACACTCCTCCATGACCACTTTGTCCTTCTTCTCGGATATGGCCAGACACTTATCAGATGAACCGTGTCGTATTTGACGCTTCTGCTGAATATACTTCCAGAACTGCAATGTGAGAGGGAGGGCGTATGAGTGAGAAGAGTTGGGAAAAAATTTGGTTAAATGTTATGACTTAACATGAAAGTTTTTAAAGTATAGCAAATATAGATAGCTTGGGACTAATTGAGAATGTGCTGTGCCTTTTCGCACAGGAGATAATTGATCAATTAACAGGCCTTTTGATGATTAAAGCGCTGATTTACATCGATTTACCGGACAATAAAAAAATGTTATTTTGCTAAATAAATTTTTAATCGAATACAAATCGAGTTGAAACTGTAATGCAACTCTACGGGTAGTTATCCAAGTTGGAAATTTGGGTGTCGTCACTGTTAAAATAGCAATCAGCAGCTGAAATTTACAAACTTCTTATGAACAGTAAAAAAATGTAAAATAGCTGATCGTTAATCGAGTAGCCGGATGTGCAAAAGCAAACCCTGGTGTTTCAATTATAATCTTAATGTATTCAATTAATTTGTCTGTGAGAAAAAGCTATTACATTGGAAGTACTCTGTGACGTTTCACTTTATTTAAGGTTATAATACACGTCATAAATTTCGAAAATCTCTATTTAGAGACCAGATTCGTTATCAGCGGTTCCAAAAGTCCAAACATTTTTCAATGTGTAAATCTCTCAATCTCTCTGATCAATCGCCTAGTACGATAGAAATACCAATAAAATAAGTGAGTTTATTAATGAACGAAACGCGGATCCCAAAAACATATCTGTCCCCAATATTGGTAAAAGCAGGGCATTCAGGAAATCGTCTCAGAAAGTTATTGAACCACAACAGAATTTTTGAAACGATTTGAAAGCAAGGTCTTCTGATTTTCTAAAACCAAAAACCGTTTGAGATCCAACTTAGCAATCGAAGCTTTCATCTTGATCAACTTATCTAAAGTACTTTTCGAAACCTTCCCTTTTTCTGATGTCCTTCGTGGAATTTTTTTTTTATGTGGGAGCTTTTATTATATAAAACCATGACTTATATCCTGAGTTTCAAAAATGTCTTAATGTATTATCTTCTATTTAAATCTATTTCCAAATCAGAGTAAAATATATTAAATTTAAGATTTAAGCTCTTTTCTATTATCTTGAATAAACCAAAAGCTCGCTGGAAAGCTTTCACCAAATTATTTTATTTTCATTTTATTTTCATTTTTTTCTTAAATGGGATATTGTTTACCAAATTACGCAATCAATCAAACTAGATGCCAGTTGTAGTAACCTATAATTTCTTTCTACGCCAACACATATGCAAGCACATAACGTTTTCAGGATTATGTGCGCTACACCTCCCTTCATGCTCTCTCCCCCCCCCCCCCAGTCGCGACGATTCCTAAACCATTTGAGGCTTACCTGATTTCCTTTGGAGCCGTGACATGGATACAGAACCACATCGTTGCCAGCATAATCGAGACAGGCCTCATCGCGTCGTATTTCACCGCCCTTGCTCAGCATCCAATACTGCGGAGATGGATGAATATGTCCACCGTGGACATGGGTGTGTGCGTGTTTTCGGTTTTGTCATGCGGCGACCACAGAGCATACGTTGGTTTCGGTTTCGGTTGGTTGATTGGTCGAGTTGAATATACGGCACATATATACACATAGACAAACACAAATACACGCGAGTAACGGAATTCATTCAACATTAATGTCAGGCGCAGCGCAGGTTCCGCAAATGCAGTTGGGTTGTGCGTGAATTCCAGGCACATCCCAAGTGGCAAAGTTGTTGGAAAATAAAATATTGAATTTATTACGTTAGTGAAGTTGTAATACAATAACAAAAAAGCAATAAAAAATATAAAAAAGATAATCATAAAAAATGGCGCAAACGGAATGCGTGCATGAAATAATAAAAATGAATGAACGGAAGAGAAATGAAATAAAAAATGAATTAAAAGCAACATTATTTATATAAGCAAAATAAGGAGAGAAAAGCAAAATAAAAAAATGACATGAAAAAACCGTGAAATGCATGAATGATAAATAAGAAAAATAATGTGTGGCCAAAGGCGTTTATGGGTATGGCAGTGGCTGGGTGTGAATGTGTTGATGATGAATGTGCTCGTGTGTAGGTTGATAATTTCTCCTCCTGCAGTATACCATTAAGCTAGGCAGGAAATGTACTATTCATAACTACAATAAAACATGATTGAAAGAGAACCGGTCAGAAAAAAGATGTTTTATACCAAAGTGTTTCTTATACCAAATATACGGGTTTGCCAAATCTTGGACAGTGGCGAATAGCATTACAATTGGTGTAAACCTCATAAATTGGTATAATGAAATATATTTAGATACGCAAACGCAAATCAGACGTTAATTTTTGAAGATTGGTACATCGAACAGTAACTGGTATAAATTGTATGAACTGGTATAATAAAATTTTGCTATGCCAATCGCAAAATTTTTAAGCGTGGAGTATTAAACTAAGACTGGTATAAATTACTTAAACTGGTATAATAAAATATAGGTTAGTGAATTAATGTAGCATTGTTGCTTGTGCTTTCACATGTAACTTATTTGTGCGAAGATAACAAGGCTAAATGATAGCGAACTGAGAAGTAAGTGGCTAATCGAAGCTGTTCACTGTTTAATTATAATTTTTACATATAAAAATTATTCATTACAATCTGAGTTTGCTAAATTTTGAAGATTTTAATATTTCACACTACAATTGGTAAAGTAGTTATTAGTGAAGACCACATTTATAAAATTATTTTTTAATTTTTTTTTTTTAAATTTCTTTTATGTATATTTCGAATTGGTCCAAAACTGGTATAATTATAATTGAAAACAAACACTTGACACTTCTCATAGGAAATCGTGCGAAAACACATAATTTCTTTTAAGGAAAAATAATTCAGAAGTGAGGTTCTCACTAGTTCCAAAGTAACCTATTTTGAGTTCATTTCACTGCATTGCTACTTCCATTTCTTCATGTCATTAAAATAAGAGTCACAGTCTGTTACTGTTCGAAATGTGGCGCTCTTCATTAAGCCAGCGCTTGCAATTTGCCGCAGCAATGTGTTGCAGTCATATTTAAAAATTATTATGTGTGTGAATAAATATATTTACGTACGAGTATAACATTTCAATATGAAGCAAAAATAGTGAGCATATGAATGAAATTGTTGTGTGGAAAAGAGAGATATGCACATTTCCTCTTATATTTTTTTCGTTTCCATTTTCTTTTGTTGCGCGTGTCGTTGATGAAATTGTAATTATTATTTTAACATTTAATTGAAATGCTTAAGAAGTGTCTTAAAATTTCACACTTGCTGCGTTAAATTGCATTTATGTATTTACATTTAACGGTAAATGCAATTTAAATTTTATTTATTCATGCATTCTTAAAATTTTTGATGTGATATGAATATTTATTTCATGTTTGCTGTAATTAAAACTATCGCTGGAAATTTAAGTTTCATATGAATGAAGAAATATTATAAAAAGCGAGCAACTTTTTGTGAAACTGAAATATATACTTCATATACAAACATGAAATGCGCAAAAACTGTATAAATGCTGACATGTATTACACAACGCGATTTTCGTTTAATTTGCGCTCAATAATATTTATTGAAACTAAATTTTTATCACTATTCCCTTTTCAATATATCATAAATATATATAAATCATATTTTTAAGATTTAAATATTTTATATGCGTCATTCTAAAATGTCAAAATGCTGCGGAAATATAATTATAAATATTTTTTAAAATTGTAATAACACTTTAACGGCCTCAAAATGTGCAAATGCACTGAAACGTTTAAATTCAACCTTTTTATATCTTTGTTGCATTTTTACATACATACTTTTAGGCGCACAGCATGTGCATATTTTAAAATAATTTATTTCAGTTTTTATGCGTACTGCTGTTATTTTCGGCACTATGAAAATATATTGTGAGGAAGTGTGAAATGTTTTGCAATATTAATGAATGGAAATTGAAAATATCAAGCGATATTGCATAGTTGCAGTCGCATATGTAATAATATATTGACGTCGTTTGCTTTTAATAAACGGTTATACTTTTTTAATGTTTTACTGAATTTTAATATTAAAACTTTAACATTATTGGTGAAATTTATAAAAAGTAGCAATAAATAAATGTTTAATTGCGTAAATTTAAATATTTTTAATATGTGGAATTTCAATTCCTCTAGATGAGTGAATATTTTATTATTGAATTGAATTTTGTATTACTTGTTACAGAAATTTTAAAATCCACGCTTTCCTGACAAAGAAGTTTTTTGTCGACTAATAATGTTGTTTAAAATTGCTTTAATATTATCTGTTTAACCTCTATTAATTTTTAACCGATTATCAAATTTTTAAATAACTGATTTAATATTTTTTTTTGTAAAAGTAATTAGCTCGTAGCTGAAACTTATATAAAAAAAAATAAATTAAAATCATTTGCTAATGTTCATCCCTTAATATTTTGTTATTAATAAATTCCAATTGAGGAGAGACTTTTCAAAGGGGAATATTTAAATTTTTATATTTTTCGAACTAAGTATACAGTCTTGTTCTTAATGCTAAGATATAAAATTTCGTCACTGGGATTATGATCTGAACGAGACAGTTTCAAAGTAAAGAATGTGTTTCAAAAGAGGATATTTTTACGCATAAAAATATAGCTTTGTTCATTTAAAAACAAAAGAGGATATTTACAAATTATTTTTTTCTAGTGCATGTTAGACTTTTGAAAACAGAGTCGTTTTTCACATTTTCAAAATTGTGATACAAGTGCAAATCCATTCTGTTGACTTTGGTTATACGCAATAGAAAAACATTGTAGAACCGAAAGACGAAGATTGAAGAAGAAATATGTTTTATTGCGGTTGATAACTCCACATGAAGAACAACGGAGAGGTTCCCCTAGGTACTGAGTTCTTCATGTTCGATATACGGGCCTTGAAAAGTTATAGTCCGATTTCGACAATTTTTCCACAGGTGATGCCACAGTTCAAATACAGTATTTGTGTTAAATTTAATTTTATTCCGCCATCTTGTTTGGTTCCCATTGTATATGTTTTAAAGTTAACGATTCAGATGGAATTCAAAATTGAGTTATATGGGAAGTAGGCGTGGTTGTGAACCGATTTCACATATTTTTCATCCGTGTCATCAGGGTGTTAAGATAGTATTATGTACCAAATTTCATTGAAATCGCTCGAGTAGTTTCTGAGGTAAGTGGGTGACGCACGCCCGTTTTCAATTTTTTTTTTTGTAAATCTGAGTGCAGTCTTCTTCTGCCATTTCTTCAGTATATGTATATTGCCAAAAATGGAATATTTACAACGTAGTACACAACAAAAGGGGATATTAAAAAAATTCTTTATCAAAAGGGGATATTCTGTTTTTTTTTTTTTAATTGTGTATTTCTAAATGGCAAGGTCCTATTTTTACCTAATTGTGTAGTTAGAACAATGTAATGACATAGTTTCTAAATACAACAGCTATTTTTCAGTAGGTCTATAAATATTAGCATTAGAACATTTTCATATTTTGTGAAAAAAATGTTAAGATGTAGATATCCCCTTTGGAAAAGTCACTCCTCAACTGTTTTATTTTAATTCGCTTTATTTTTATATTTTTGTATAGTATTATACTTGAACATAAGTTTTCGAAAAAAAAAAAATTCCAGAACTATAAATATTAATTTTTTCTTATTATAAGAAATAATTTTTATATTATTTTTCATTATAAAAAATTAGATCAACCAAATATAAGAAATTTATAAAAAAATTATATTATGGAGACATTTTTTTTTTCTTTGTTAAAAAATATATATTACAAAACAAATTTGATAATTTTATTTATTTATTTTATTAATTTTGGTTTCATAATTATGTGTTATAAAAAGTTTCTAAAAAATATTATTTTCCTAATTTCAAAAATGATTTATTAAGGATTTTATACCAGATAAATTATTTGTTGGGAAACAGAATATTTTGTTTATTAAGGAACGTATAAAAAATACTAATAAATATATTGAATTTTTGTGAATAAAAAATAAAAAAATAAATTTTTTTATAGTTTTTCTTTTTATAAAACTTTTTGTTGTTTTAGTTTTTCCGAAAAAATATGTTATAAACCAAACCATTTTCCATATAAAATAGAAATAAAATATTTATATTTAAATTTCTGGTTATAAAGTTTCATATTAATTTTTTTTTTGCAATCAGAATTTTATTTATAGCAATTTTGGCATTTCAATTATTTTATGCTGTTATCCAAAAATGAAGTGGATTTTAATGTTTTCCTAAATTGCCATTTTTAGGTTAATTAGCGGGTTAATGAGTTGATTATGAAATTATGATCGCCATATTTCTTTCTAGTTGCATCATATTTATGAGTTTTATATGCATATTAATGTATGTTTGTATTTGAAATGATGATTTTTTATGTAATTATGTTTGCTTAAAATTATGAATAATTATTAATTAAAACTAAATTCCGTTATACGCACTAATTTATTACTTTATTATGAATAAAAATATGATTTTAATAAAAATGTATGTATTTCTATTGCTGAAATATGCTTTGCAATATGGTATAAAAGCATGCCAGCAATAAAAAAGTAAATGCATATGTACGTTTGTATGTATTTAATTTAACAATAAGGTCAATGATTAAGCCGCAGCCACAAACTCCGTGATTTAGTTTTTTTTATATATTTTTTCTTCTTACCAAAATCAACGAAAAATATTGATTATTTCAAGTAAATGTTGCTAAACTAAAGCCCAAATGAAAGTTGAAATAATAAAAATTAAAATAAAATATATATACAATTTGCATATATATACTTATATACAGTTATGTTGCAGCATGAGAGCAATCAATGTGCAATGTGCACGGCTCACCCACCGTTGCAGCTGAATGCAAATGAGTAAAAAATTCAAAGAAAAAAATTAATTTATATTTGATGTTTTTACAAGCTCGTGTATCAAATAAAATGAGAGCAATGTGATTGGCAATGCGTTGGTACGTTGTTTTTGTATGAGCTTTACCTCGTATATATATTCGCAATTTCGCGAAATTTATTTTATTCGAAAAATTTGCTTTACCTTGTTTTTGCACAGTTTTTTTTTTGGTTATGCAGTAAGGTTGGCGTTTATTATTTAAATTGAAACGTGCTCTCATAAAAATATATAATTTTTTTGTTTATATAAACAGTGGTCCATATATGCCTATTGCAATGAAAAGAGTATCCGCGAATTTTTTCAGCGAAACTGTATGAATTAAATTTGAATTTCAGTAAATGACTTGATTTATCTGTACATTGCCGCGATAAAATGATTGATTTGCTTCATTTAAAAATTGTTTTTCCGGTATTTGAACTATAATATAGCGGTTAATCTAGGTACCTTTGTCAGCCAAAAATGCGCATAAATTGTGAAATTTAATTTCTTATGGGATTATGAGAAAAAACTATATATTTTCTGCATTGAAAAACGTTTTAAATAAAGACTGACAAAAAATATTGTTTTTTTTTTAGCTTTAAGCTCTGTCAAAGCAGTATGGAATTTGAGAACATCATTTAAATTTGTCTAAACTGACCATAATTTGAGCATTTGACCAGTAAAGAGCTTTAAAATGCTTGTGAGCTTTTAATGAAAGCTTGAATTTCAAAATTAGTTTTAATTCTCACATAATATATTTTGCTGAACGGAAGTTTAGAACTTTTAAGCTTTCGATATTTACAAGCCTATATAATAGTTTGAACAACACAAGAGCTTTGGACATAATTATTTTTTCTCGTTCTATTTGGACTGGATATTGGAAGTTTGAAAAGCATTTTCCATGGCTTAGAAAAAGTGAATGATTTGTGAAACAATTTTTATGGAAGCTTTTGAGCTTTTAATCAACTTTATCCATCATTACAATTCTGCATTTTGATATAGTATACCAATAATTTTAATTTAATAATTAATATTGCAAACTTACAGTTCGTGAACGAAAACTGCTTTCGTGCTTTTGTATATAACAGTGGAGCGTTTTTAGTCTTAAAAGCGGTTTATAAAGCAAATTCGTACTTATTCATATTCGAAAGTTTAAGTTTTTGTGAAAGCTTTATAAATCAAACTTTGACTTTAGAGTTTTTTTATGGAAATAAGGTAGACATTTTATCGGGTGACGAAGCTATATATTTCTTAAGCGGTCAATGTAAATAGAAAAGCGTTATGGATAGAAGTAGAGCAAATATTTGAGATCTTCGAAAAAGTTGCAGTGCTTTCATACAAAGCTGCATCTTAAGCTTTTCTACCCAACCGCTGTGAAACCCAATTACGCAACCCAAACCCTCAGCTTTTAGTGTGTTCACCAACACCAAAATAATATATTAAAACTAAAATGGGTAAAATATGAGGTTTCTAAATTTCTAAAATGATAGATTTTGAGAGGTTTAGTTTGAGGTAAGCAAATTTAGGTATGACTTTGTAAACCTACACGTATTTTTCAACTACTAAAATTATTAGTTATAATTAAAATGATAATGTCATAAATTATAATGGAAGTTAGGCGTCATTGGGAAAGGTGAAAACCAAAAAAAAAAAAATCCAATCAGAAATCAAAAAGCCAAAATAAAATTATTTTCAGTGGGTGGGGTGGGGTGTTGCTGGTTTGGCGAACAACGAATGAGCTAGGAAGAGAATATAAAATAAAGTACCTGATTTCCGCCTTGGCCATGACAAGGATACGGTTCAACGGCCGATTGCACTTCGCTTCCAGTCGCGGCCGAATCGAGACACATATCAGTGTAAATATTTGCAATCTGAAATTGGCAATGAAGTTCGGTTGCAAACGTTAAGTACGAAAGCCTATTATGATTGCTAATTGTTTTACTGTTGTTGTTGCATTTTTCATTTGCAGGCAAACCCATAACCATTTTTGTTTTTAACCAAAACTGCTTTCGGTTTTTTAGTAGTTTTCGTTCAACACAGAAATTTTGTTATAAGTGTTAACGCTTAGGGGAGGATAAGGGTGGTTTAAAATAGAAATTAATTACTGGAAACACGTTAAATATAAATAAAGTAAAAGATTTGAGCATTGTTTTGCTATTTTTGTTTTGGGTTTGTGGTACGGAGCTTGTGGCGGTCGCATACTCTTTATTCCTCATTGCTGTTGAAGCATTTAAAATATTTTTGTTGCTGGCAGCTTTAATTGTTGTTGTGTGTTCAGTTGCAAACACTTGTGCACAAACCTGATTGCCACCTTGCCTGTGGCACGGGTATAATCCAACTGGCTTCTTCAAGTTCCGCTTGCCCGCTGGGGAGTCCAAACATGTGCGACCGCCATAGCCTAAATTTCTTATCTGCAATTTTTTGTTGTTTTTTTTTTGTGGTTAAAATTTCTAGGTTAATTACGTACATACATATATATATTTTGGGTATACACATGTGGGTAACATACATTTGTGTATTACTTCAATGTATATACATTTATTATAAGTGTATTAGCTTGAAAAATTTGAATATATACGTATTTGCATTTTTATTAGTATTCAGGCATGTAATATGTTTGTGTGGGAGTGTGTTAGCAATGAACGTGCGACTTACCTCGCCATGCGCCACTGAATCGCCTGGTATGAACAACTCGGGGTAGACATTGTCGAGGTACCATTTGAAGTTCTGGCAGCCGAGATTACGTCTGTATTGCATGAAAAGAATAGTTGAGGTTAGATATATACCACATATAAAAAATTTACGTTATCTGTATGAGTATATGATAAAATATAAAACATAAAAGTATTGAAGAGGTTAGAAAGGTTACTCCTAAAGAAATCTTAACCAAGTTAAAAACCTAAAATAACTAATATTTATTCGAAAATACCAGAAAATGAGACTTATCGTAGTTGATACAAATTGCTTATGATGTATAATAGAAGAAATACATTATTCTTGTAAATATGTTGAGAATTACAAATATGATTGATGAGATTAACAAAAAGTTGATAAGCGAAGTGTGGTTTAAAAATTTTTAGTTAACAATAACGCAGAGTTGCTACTGACCGAAATTAATATAAATTTGTATTCAAATTAAGGGCTACTAATGCCGCTACAGAAGGTCTACTAATCACAATGTAGATTCTTTATACAAATATTCTTTTTTGTATGAGAAATTCTTCATCAGTATATAGCATATATAATCTCTGCGGTACTGAATTTACTCCCGCCAATTTTGAAAGTTTAGTTACTTGCGGTGGTATCAGTGGTATCTATCACCGAAAAACCTTTTCGTAAATTTCAAAAATCGATCCAAAAATTTTTTTGGATCTTCATTTTTGACAGTAAGGGATACTTAAAGACAAAGTTTGAATTTAAGAGCATAGAGCATGCCTCCAAATCGCGAATCAAAGATTGTTTTCAAATAAGTGGCATCATCTTTCAGAAACGCGGGATGGGATAGATACCTAGAGCTGAAGAGGGAAGCGAGACGCATCTGCAGACAAAAAAAGAAAGAGGCCGAAATGCGTGAGTACGAAGAGCTTGAGAAGCTGGCAGACAGAGGGAATGCTCGAAAATTTTATGAAAAAATGAAGCGACTTAACGAAGGTTTCAAGACCGGAGCATCCTCATGTAGAGACCAAGGTGGTAATCTGGTAACCGATGTCCAGGGCATACTGGGATTATGGAGGGAACACTTCTCCGACCTGCTGAATGGCAGTGAGAGTACAACACCAGGAGATGGCGAACCCGATCCCCCAATCAATGACGATGGAACAGATGTTCCATTACCCGACCATGAAGAAATTCGAATAGCAATTACCCGCTTGAAGAACAACAAAGCAGCGGGGGCCGATAGATTACCGGCAGAACTATTCAAATACGGCGGCGAAGAACTGATAAGGTGCATGCATCAGCTTCTTTGCAGAATATGGTCGGAAGAAAGCATGCCTGACGATTGGAATCTCAGTGTGCTCTGCCCAATCCATAAAAAGGGAGATCCCACAATCTGCGCCAATTACCGTGGGATCAGCCTTCTAAATATCGCATACAATATTCTATCGAGCGTACTGTGTGAAAGACTAAAGCCCACCGTCAATGAACTGATTGGACCTTATCAGTGTGGCTTTAGACCTGGAAAATCGACAACTGACCAGATATTCACCATGCGCCAAATCTTGGAGAAGACCCGTGAAAAGAGGATCGACACACACCACCTTTTTGTCGATTTTAAAGCTGCTTTCGACAGCACGAAAAGGAGTTGCCTTTACGCCGCGATGTCTGAATTTGGTATCCCCGCAAAACTAATACGGCTGTGTAAATTGACGTTGAGCAACACCAAAAGCTCCGTCATGATTGGGAAGGACCTCTCCGAGCCGTTCGATACCAAACGAGGTTTCAGACAAGGTGACTCACTATCGTGCGACTTCTTTAACCTGATGCTGGAAAAAATTATAAGAGCTGCAGAGCTAAACCGAGAAGGTACAATCTTCTACAAGAGTGTACAGCTCCTGGCGTACGCCGATGATATTGATATCATCGGAAGCAACAACCGCGCCGTTTGTTCTGCTTTTTCCCGCATGGATAAGGAGGCGAAGCGAATGGGTCTGGAGGTGAATGAGGACAAGACGAAATATCTCCTGTCATCAAACAAACAGTCGGCGCATTCGCGTCTTGGCTTCCACGTCACTGTTGACAGCCATAACTTCGAGGTCGTAGATAATTTCGTATACCTGGGAACCAGCATCAACAACACGAACAATGTCAGCCTCGAAATCCAGCGCAGAATAACTCTTGCCAACAGGTGCTACTTTGGACTGAGTAGGCAATTGAACAGTAAAGTCCTCTCTCGACGAACCAAAATCAAGCTCTACAAGTCCCTTATCATTCCCGTCCTGCTCTACGGTGCAGAAGCTTGGACGATGTCAACATCAGATGAGACGACACTAGGAGTTTTCGAGAGGAAAATTTTGCGCAAGATTTATGGTCCTAAGAACATTGGCAACGGCGAATACCGCAGACGATGGAACGATGAGCTGTACGAGTTATACGACGACATTGACATAGTTCAGCGAATAAAAAGACAGCGGCTTCGCTGGCTAGATCATATTGTCAGAATGGACGAAAAACCTCCAGCCCTGAAAGTGTTCGATGCAGTACCCGCCGGAGGAAGCCGAGGAAGGGGAAGGCCTCCACTCCGTTGGAGGGACCAGGTGGAGAGCGACCTGGTTACACTTGGAATCTCCAACTGGCGCCGAACTGCGAAGGAGAGAGAGAGATGGCGAACTATCGTCGATTCGGCTATAACCGGCTAAACGGTTGCAACGCCAATCACACATCTTTCAGAAACATATTCAACATATTTTTAGATATAAGTTTTAATATATAATTTATTTCTAAAATGTTTCAGTGGCAATACTTGTTTAAAACACATTTTTAGTACAGAATATCCGAAGCTTTCAATATTTTCACAATCCGTTTAAAACATTGCTTTAAAATTTTCAAATAAGTGGCAATATTTCGTCAATAATATTTTAGAAATTAAAGGGGTTTTCAATAAGAGCGCTACAAAAATGTTAAATAACAAGTAAGGAAAGGCTAAGTTCGGGTGCAGCCGAACATTTTATACTCTAGCAATTTATTGAAGAAATTTAACCAATATATATATGCGGAATAAAGCTCACCGTATATTTGAAAAACCTACAATGAGGTATATGGAAATGTTATAACCCGATTTTAATAGTTTTTGGAACAGAGACACACTATTAGAAGAAAACAATTTCCTCTGAATTAAATTGAGATATCTGAGAGATTTACCCATATTTTCGGTTAAAATTTATCCTTAGGCGCTGAGTTCAACATGTTCGATATCTGGGGCCTTGAAAAGTTATGGTACGATTTCGACAATTATTTCACAAGTGAAGCCAGAGATGATATGCACTAATTATGTAAAGTTTTATTCCGTTATCTTCATTGGTTCCTTATGTTTACATTATAAAGTGAAGGAATAAGATGGATTTCAAAATTGAGTTATAAGGAAAGTAGTAGTGGTTGTAAACCGAATTCGCCCATCTTTTGTCCGTGTTATTAGAGTGTGAAGAAAATATTATATACCGAATTTCATTCGAATCGGTCGAGTAGTTCCTGAGATATCGTTTTTGACCCATAAGTGGGCGATGCCACGCCCATTTTCCATTTTGTAAAAAAATCTGAGTACAGCTCCCTTCTGCTATTTCTTCTGCAAAATTTAGTGTTTCTGACGTTTTTCGTTAGTGAGTTAACCCACTTTTAGTAATTATCAACCTAACCTTTGTATGGGAGGTGGGCGTGGTTATTATCCGATTTCAACTATTTTCATGGTGTGTGGTGGGGTATGTAAGATAACCGACTGCAAAAAGTTTGGTTTATATAGCTTTATTGGTTTGCGAGTTAAATACAAATAACCGATTTGTGGGTGGGGCCACGCCCACTTCCCCAAAAAAATTACATCCAAATATGCCCCCTCCTAGTGTGATCCTTTAATCCAAATTTTTATATCTTCATTTATGGCTTAGTTATGACACTTTATGTGTTTTTGGTTTTCGCCATTTTGTGGGCGTGGCAATGGTCCGATTCTGCCCATTTTCGAACTTGATCTTCTTATGGTGCCAAGGAATATTTGTGCCAAGTTTCGTCAAGATATCTTAATTTTTACTCAAGTTACAGCTTGCACCGACGGACAGACGGACAGACGGACGGACGGACAGACATCCGGATTTCAAATCTACTCGTCACCCTGATCACTTTGGTATATATGACTCTATATCTAACTCTTTTAGTTTTAGGTGTTACAAGCAACCGTTATGTGAACAAAACTATAATACTCTCTTTAGCAACTTTTGTTGCGAGAGTATAAAAATGGCTTGGGATATGAAATGAAAGTACATTCGATGCCATTATGTACGGAACTCGATTTCTTTTGTATGGCCACCACGGCCACGGCTGAACCCAATTTTCGACGGTTTTCAAGCATAAATCGGCCGATAATGCTGCAATTTCACGTACGATTTTTGTTGGCATAGACCATAGACTTAACGAAGCCTCTCAGAAAGTAGTCTAACACACGACTGAGGCGGCCAATTGTTGGACTATTTCGTGAGATAACACGATCACCAAGCTTGGTTTTCAATAAATTGAAAACTTTGTGGCGCCGTGCTGTTGGAACTACATATAGTCCAAGTCCATATCATCCAATTCGATCAAAAATATTCCGTTATCATTCAGCGGTAGCGATTCCCATTCACAGTGATGGAAGAAGTAAGGCCTAATCAAACCACCGGCCCATAAACGGCACCAAACCGTAATTTTTCCTGGATGCAATGGTGACTCATGGAGTATGTGTGGATTGCTGCCTATTGGTCAGGCATATTTTGCTTATTGACCAAGCCAATCAGCCAGAAATGAGCCTCAAATGAGCCTCATCCATACATAGGGTGTAGAGGTTATTGACTCCGAAAGTCGGTAGTAAATTTTAATAACTTGGTCTCGTTGTTGGATCGTATATCTTTCCATGATGATATGACAAACTTTACTGACGTTTGCTGTTCCTACCGGTCTAATTTTGTAGCGTCCCTATTGAAAAAAATGTTTCAAATATTATCTAAAATGAATTTTTACTTTCGCTACACAATTTCAAAAAGAATTTCGCATAATTGGAAAATTGAATTTAAATTTAGGTTTCAACCAGTAACAAAAAAAAAACAGTATATTTTCTTAGTCTATTAAGTGGATATCTGCATTGTAGTATTTTATTTATTTCAACAAGTAACACTGAGCTTACATGTCTATAATTTACTATCTCATTTACTACTAATACTACTCGCAAACGTCTTTCATACTCACCTGAGTTCTTTTCGTGAGCTCACATCGCCAAAGTCACCCTTGTCCTGGCCAATGCGCTGATAGTAATATTTCGCATAGTCATCCAGCCAGACTTCAGCCAAACGAACCGAGTTCTTCTTCAGCACATTTACGCCAGAGCGCCACTGGAAATTAAGGAAATAAGAAATGAGCAAAATGTGAAAGAAATGAAAAATGAAATTGAAAAACAATTGAAAATTGTGTAAATTAATAGACATGAAGATAGCAAAGTGAACGTGTAAATGAGTTTTAAAGCGTAAATAAAAGGGGAGCTGCAAAGGAAGGAGCACTAATTGAAAATAACAAGAGGAATGTGGCAGCTGAACAATGAAAAGGAAGCAGTAGAGTTAGTATATGTAGCTGTGTATATGTGTATGTATCAAGAACACATTCGAGTGCTTGAATTCCGGGAATGTTTCATTAGTGGACGGCAATTTTCATTTATTCCCAACAATGCCAGGAAACACACACACACACACGAATAAAGAAATACCAAATTACTGTCTCAGCTGTAGCGCCATTGAAACACTAATTACCTGCCGCCGGATGGTTGGACGCTTGTTCCCGGCGTGGTCTCTACGCAATTTGCTTGTTTTCAAATAATTTCGGAAGCACCTGCAAAGCACACCCAACGCTGCTCACCCGAAAGCCAACAAACACATTTAATATCACCGTAGCAACTTCATTTATGCAACACACACTCACACACACACACATTTTCAGCAATAACAACAACTTAATGTTCACAAAGAGTTGCTTTGCGTTGTCGTGTTTCGTTTTTGCTATTCTTTCGTTCTTTGTTGTTCTTGGCAGCAAGGACATGAGTGTCCTTACTTGCCGCAAACCACAGCAGCGATAATTGCTGAAACATGAGTACAGAACAAGAGCATGCCTGTTGGCACATAGCAACAACATTGTGAGGGAAAAACAAGAAAAATTGCTTAAACCGAAAGTGTAAGCAGACATTGTGTCAGAATTGGTTGCTTTTAGCTCGTCAACAGGCTGGCTGCTTTTGGCAGGATACGCTTTGTTGTGTTGTTGTTGGGGGTTGTGCTCATTTGAAGGTATATTTGAAAATTTTGTGTGCTTAATCAGTGTTCATAAGGAACTTGTGTTGAAATACTACCAATTTGTAGGGTTACCATAGGTTTGAAAAAAGTACTTAGAGTCTATTGTAAACAAGGGATGGTAGAAACTAATAGGCACAGATCTCAAAAGTATGTTTTACGATGCAGGGAAACTGACTAAAAAGTCGTTTTTTCCAAAGACTCAAGAGTACTTTTCTACGTAATTCTCTATAGTACTTTCTTAATTTCAAAACAATCTCTGAAATACCAAGTCCTTAACATATAAATATATAGCTGATCGAGATAAATGAACTCTTTACTTCACTTAAAGAGAATGAGAAATCCTTATAGTTGACAAGACGTTCGGAAAGGGTCTGCTTGTTTTGGAAGGTTTAAACTCTACACTCTACAGAACTATAGCGTTTTGCAGCTACCTATTCAGCGCATTATATTCGGGAAGGCGAAAGACTAAATTCGAAAATATGTTCTGCGTTTAATTGTTCTTCTTAGCTGGTTACGCGGTCAGAAAGTTTGTGGCTATTTTGTTAACTAGTCAGGGATTTATACATAAAAATTGCTTCCGAAGCAGACTCATTTTATTATGGGTTTTTTACCGTGAAGTATAATAGATATTTAAGGAGAGAAAATATCTCAATGGATGTGTGGATCATCTAGTTAACTGATATTACGGTTTAAGGTTATCAAACCCTAACTGGTCCTCGAATCATTAAACACTGAGTCAGGGATAACGGGAGTGTGGTCAGGGCTTTACAAAAGCCTTAAGTTAGATTTCAAAAATTAAAACCAAATTTCAGATATCCTCGGCATAGCTAAATATTGCAGGAAGAGGCTAAATATATACTGTGGGATCACCCTGAAATTACAAAGAATCAAATAAGCCATATCTGCCACCCGAAAAGTAAATCGTGTCAGCATATTTCAGTCCTAGGAATTATACTTCAAGTTCTTTCTAGATTTTCCTATATTTTAATCTCTTAGTAGAATGTATAACTCTATCTGACAATCTTATTTTACCTAATTAATTATTAAACAAGAATATCTGGTAACTCGCTTCGTTGTGATTTCATTTGCAACGCCGTAAATAACACAACGAAATCAGTCTGTGGGTTTTCGGTTTCCATATGAGCGCTCACCCTAGCCATCCAGTACTCGACCGCTTCTTTCAGCACGTTGGCTAACAGTAATTGATGTAAGAACACATGTGACTAATAGCATTGCTGCTTACTTTACTCTCTAGCTATGCTCCCCATATTTATATTTGCAGAATAGAGTATATCCTTACCATGCACTCGCTTTCCCGCTATGCAGTTGGGAGTGTTATCCGTGTTGCTTATTGTTCGTCAGGTGTTAAACAGCATATATGTAGGTTTGCCTGCACTGCCTGGACAAATGGTGTGTCAACACTTGGCTCATAGACAGGTGATACGGCATGTATGTACTTAATATTGTGCGCTTTTATTTTCACAATGAACAACAAACGGCTGACTTTGCTTGGCAGGCGGCTTGTTTATTTATTGCACAATATCCTGGGGTGTCGTAGCAACAGAAGTGAGAGTGTGTGTGTGGAATGGTGTAAGGTATACTACACAATATCCGTAAGCTCTTATTTCACTCCGGGTGAAGGTTTAAGTGCGTACAAGTGTTCTGTATGCCTACTTACATTAAAGCTTATTTACATACGTATTACGTATAAACATATGACACGTGCTAAATATAAGCTCTGCTTTAAGTACTTTTCAACATGTGCTGGTCTTATTTACAATACAGCAACACACATTAAAGTATCGAATTCTTCTTGCAGAAATTATATGAATAACTCGCTCATGACCAGTTCCTTTACTGTTGTGCTTTCGATTCAACCGTTTCGTGTCTCAAAATCAGTTGATAGTTTTAACACAACAGTAGCTGAGATTGAAACAGATTTAGGGACAAGTGATATGTATCCATTAAGCAATCAGATAATAGAGACGCTGAAGCTTTTGTGTGAGAAAATTAAACAAAATAACCCAGAAGTTGCAACCTCACTGGAATTGGAGATGGAGAATTAGGAGAGAGAGGTTGTTCAGACTGAGAATCGTTTTCTCTTGTTGATCTTTGGTCAATGTGTGAGACCATTTGTAGAATGTCAAGGCGAGTTTGGATTATTAGTAAGTGAATGTGCTTACTGCTGTATATGTGACGGGGTGGACTGTTGGCAACATGCGAACACATACAGTTTGGTACACTCCCTACGTAGTTTAACTCTTAAAATACGTTGGGTTAGGTTAGGTTATACTGGTAGGCCAATACGTCACACATAGAGCAGTTTTGGTCCCTTGCGATACCAGGTGGAGTGCCGTCACGTTGTCCATGAGGAGTAGTAATTCTTTAGGATGCCTGCGCTTGACGCGAATTTTAAAAGTTTTTTTGGCTTCACTTTCGATACCTCTTTCAGATTCTCATATTGTGAGGCCCCCAAGACTGGTTTGTGACTTTTAATAAAAATTAACTTTAGAACAATTCTTTTCGGATCCTGGGAGTAGTTGTAGCAATATTGTCTTAAAATATACCGATTCTAAGAGCATTCGATCTCTGGAATAATAACCTTAAGCCGAATAAAATTTAAATCAATGAAATCAGTATCAAAGAACCAGTCTCTACAGTCTTGGGAACAACAAATGGGAACCTCAGTTAGTCAACACAGCAATGATTAAATTGTGTGACCAACTCTTGTAAGTTTTTCTTTTTCTTCCATTTCCTAATAGTCTTTTACTTTAAGAAACCGTAAATCTCTGTTATCAACAATTCCATATCTTCTTATATTCCGTTTCTAAAGCGAAACCCTTCCTAACTTACCTTATATGGCGACCGCTTGCGGAATATATGTCCCACATGTGAGCATGGTATAATCTCCAAAGTGCCGCCGCACATCCAAGTTTTGAAAGACAATTCCAAATTTTCACCACCCCAAATATCGAAACCGGAATCATAAGTGCCAAGACGTTCAAAGAATTTACGATCTATAGAGAATAGACCGCCAGCCATAGTGGGTGAGTAGACAGGCTCAGCAGAGTTCTGAAAGAGATGAAATTAGATTTTTATAACAAAAGTATATAAATATTTATACAAATCTGTATAAATCCTTTAAAAATATTTTTTAAATAAAAATGTATTTGTTGAGATTTTTTTAATAAAAAACAACATTTTTTTATATAAAAAAAAAATTGTATAAAAATGTTGAGAAAACGTTTTTTTTAATAAAAATTTTTTTTATTAAATTTTTTCCGTATAAAAATCTCTACTAAACTACACTCGTTTGTTTTTATTGCTACTATAAATATACATTTGCTTCCCATTTGCTTTATGGCACCCTCACAACTTATAGAAATCAACAATAATGTGTGTATTAGAGAACGTTTCACTTGTCATTGCTCACAAATAGATTTAATTACTTGATCTCAGCTGTGTAATTAAATATATATATGTACAGCGTATTTCTTAGTGTTTGGCCTTTTAACCCAACACACGCTCGATTAATTAGAATTTCACACTAATACAACTTGAATATGTGTACTTTGCAGTTACATACATATATATGTACGTGCTTAAATAGAGTTATGTATGTAGTTTGCTTTATTTGAAATTCGTTTTGGTTTTATTACCGTCCTGTGAGCGCAATTGAGTGGCGCAGCAGTGGCAGGTTAACGCTAGAGAAGTTGTGATTTCAAGTGGATACACATACATATAGCTTAGAAGCACGTATATCAAAGGTTGCTCACTGTTAGCTATCAGCGTATGTGTGCGTATATATGTATGAATGTATATGCGTGTGAGCTTAAAAATAAATTGAATCACATAAGTACATTTAATTTTTGTAATTGAAACAAAGCAACATTAAGTTAATTGCGCTGACAGAAACAGACAAGCGAGTGCGTGAAAGGAAATTATGGGGGATAAGTTTAATTGTTTGTGTGCGTTTCGGGAAATGTAAACGTGCAAGAAACCTGCTGTGTTTGGCAGCATGAATTGCGTTCTTTAATGCTTTTGAAAAATAACAATTTCACTTTTACGACTGTGATTTTCATTGGAATTTAAGCGGATATTGAATTGAATTTGAAAGAATATAAAGAAAATGTTTATTTCCTAATTTCTATTTTATTGACATAATTTATAACAGTTTTGAAGGTAATTGTACAAAATTCGTAGCCTAGCCGCAGGCGCACAATCATTTTATATTATTTATGGTATGGAAATTAGATTTTTTATAGTGTTAATTGTTATTTTTTAAATGCGAAAATAATAATTAATTATTCTAAAAATTAGAAAAAATAATTTTAGCACTCGCTACATCAAAGAGCGTAAAAGAAAATCATTTCGAAAACTCTACTGCCTAAATTTTGAAAATTAAACTTAATTATATTTACATTTAAGCAAAAAATGTAGTTAACAATTTATTTAAGCAAATATTATTCGCTATAGAAAGGAGTTTTAAATTCAATTTAATAATAATTTTCATATTATGCCATAAAAAGTATATGCGTAATAAACCTAAAAATTAAAATTGTTTTATCAAGAAATATGTAGGTCCATATTTTCGACAAAAAATTACCAAATATCAAGCTTGGAATTATCTTCAGGGAAGTTTGCGTGTTAAGTTAGTTATTGTAGGCAACATACTCACTTTCTTTATATTGACAATTTAATTCTTAAAAGCAGCTGTGTTGAGTGCCTTAAAATATTTATACTTTGTAGTGTCTATCTCTACTAACAACAACATTTTTTATTAGAATAATAGAAATTTTAAACAACAGTAAAAAACGTAGCCTATCCAAAGGCGCATTTTTCGATAGTTTTATTTAGGTTACAATGATATTTTTGGTAGCGTATACTGAGCTTTCAAATAATACTCTCTGTGCCATTTTATATTGTATTGTAGATTATTTTCGAAAGAAATACAAATTTTTATTTATTTTATATAAATTTAACCCCTTGACGTAACAATTAGCGCAACGAAATTCGCTTCCAACTGTTCGCACACACCTTACTAAACAAACCAGTTTGGCTACTTACGAAACAGTCGCAAAACGAAACGAAATGTGAATGCATGTAATACAACTATTTATTTTTGATTAGATGTTGTGCACGGAAATAACGGGAAAATTTTAATTCTCTTTTCATCAAATGTACACTTCTACACACCACAAGTCAGACTCGTGATAATCATGTTAGGCACAGAAATTGTACCACGAGTCAGACTCGTGGAAATACGTCAAGGGATTCATTTTAATTTTTATCGTCCTAAGGATATACAAATAATTATATAGAGCAAAAAATTCATATATTAAATCAATTATTACAATTGAATTAATTTAGTAAGTTTGAATAAGAAATTAATGTAACTTTAAAATACTTAAAAGAAATATCACAAAAAACCGCAAACTTTCTAAAGCAAAGCCATTTTCATTTATAAAATATTACCATCTCCCATTCAACTACCTTAATCTCTCTTGCAACTGTCATCCCATTCATATTTTGCATTTGCGACTTGCAAACCATTCGCGTTTTTACGCTACAAATGGCATGCTGTCAGAGCGTGTGAAAAGTGGCGAATAATGCTGGAAACTAGGTGCCAGACAAGTGTGGCACTTGACCCCAAATGTCTTTTCTAAATGTCCACTTTGCACTGCTTTCAGTTTTCAGCTTTCAGCTTTGCCTGGTCGTCAGCATTTCCGTAACGGATTTATTTGCGAAGAAGCTTTAGAGACCAAAAAATAAAGAGAGTGCAAAAAGTAAGGGAATAATGCCAACCACCGGCAACGACGGAAACGTTTATTTGTGCATTGAGAGTAATCTAACGTTTTTGAGGGTGCCATAACAACGGCGTTTGCGTGCGCAAAAAATCGACAAACACTTTAAAAGCTGTGAATATTTTAATGACGTACGATGCTTTCGGTTTGTCGAAAAAATAATGTTAAATTTTGTTTTGAAAGTTAAACAACTTTTTGTTGGTTGGGGAGCATTTGTTTTGACAATTTTTCGGTGTAGAATTTTACAAACAATTTAAAAAAAAAATTCAGTTCTATTTTTGCAAACCTTTTAATCTTAATCGTTTCATTAAAATTTGAAATTACTAAAAAAAATCAATAAGGAAATGATATGAATACATAAATTTAACAAAAAAATTGTTTTATAGTTTCGTTTAATTCAAATCGAGAAACTATCTTTATTGTTATTTTTCAATATAATTGTCCATTACTAGTTCCAGTTTTTGCAGCCATTGCAATGTTTTCAAACCCTTCTCATTGCTTTAACCTCCGCATTGGGGTTGCAAACTTTCGTAAAAAAAAATCGTTGCATACTTTTTTGCCCCAGCGACAGTTAACTCACACACACAACGTTCATTAAAATTTCGAACAAACAAAAAACACTTTTTGTGCCCTTTGAACCAGTTTGTTGATTGCCTGTTGCCTTTAACTCACTGCAATTCACACACTCATGCATTTATTCATGCCATTGAGTGGCTTTGTTTCTGCCTACCACATACACACGCAAACGAGCATAAACGAATGTTTGTGTATTAGTTTGGGGTTTTTGGCAGTTTGCAAATTGCTTTAGGATTTCGTAGGCAAATAGACAGCCAGTCAGCTTGTCAGTTACTCAACTATACGCACGAAAAGCTGGCGCATCACTTTCCGTTATGCCACATCCGCCATTTTGTAGATGAACTTTTTCCAAAAAAGAATCCCTTCTCTTTTTTGTCAATTGCCATTTTTTCCTGCCGGAACTAACATAATGCTGTGTGAAAAGTTCTTTCTGCCTGATTTCTATGCATTCGGTGCTACGAGTACTAGAGACTCGGTCATTGCAGGATTTAACACACGCTTACAATATTTTTTTGTGGCTCGCTGGTGTTTTTCTACGAAATTACTACTGCTGTTGAGCTTACAAACGTCCAAAGCGAGACAAAAAAAATTGTAAAAGGGAAAATTAAAAAAAAAAAATCTTCCACACTCAATATCTCACTTGCTCCATGCATGAGTGATTTCTACCAGGCATATTAGCAGCACAGCGTTTATCTCACGCTAACTTTGTGACTGATAGCTGTATATACATATATATACATGACCGGCAGGCGTTTGAGTGTCTTCATTTCGCATTCAAAGCTCGTTGCACAACAACAAATTGCAATTCTTCTTTATATACATACTTACACACATATATTAGTTTACATAGCTAGACCATAACTACATCAATTATCATCCTCTTATTTAACATTTTGCTGTATTAAAAAATCCTTTATTGCTGTGCCGATATGCCAGAGCATCCGTTATAAACTCGAAATTCCTCAAAATGCAGTGAAATTCATATTCCAGTTTAAACACACAAACACACACACAGATATACTATGTACATATGTATATGTGTCGAAGGTTTCACTATTTAGACTGCCTAAAGTCATTGGAATTTTCCTGTGACAATCATAAATGCAAATACCATAGCACAGTTAGCGTCGTCTATGCTCTAACTAGCAACTCTGCTTTCGATTTTACAGTATTTGATAAGCTGCCAATCAGCCTGGTAGTAGCTTATGCTAAACCACTTGACCTCACCCATTAAAGTACAGTGCCACAATCACTGTCACAACATAGCATAGCATAACATAACATAACACAACATAACATAGCATAGCATAATACAGCTTAGTATAACCATTCGAACCACCATCACATACCTAAGTCTACTACCTTGCAATTATGTGTCTGCTATCCAGCTGCTGTGGCACACGTTTGCCCCATACATCCTTTTCACAATGACAGTTTGCAGCAGCTCAAAAAGGTATTAGCAATACAAAAACAACTAAAAAATACCAAAATGACAAGGACATAGCAGTTCTGAACGGTTGTACAAGAATATTGCATATTTATTCGTTTGCTTCCGAAAAATTTTCTCGATAGCCCTACACAATTTACGGCATATTGATTGGCCAATTGAGGCGTGAAAATTTCTCCGTGACTATGGTGCGTTAAATAAATTGGTAGACACGTACGTGCTCGGTGGTTGAGTGGAAATTGTTTTCCTTGCGATTGCACTTTTTTCAGTAGCTGCGGCGGCAAATAATAAAATACGAAAGTGAGTGAGTTATGCGTTTCCTTTCAAGCAATTGCGCAATTATTCTATGGTGGAATAGGGTATACATCTAGAGATGCACTTAACTGAGTTTCAGTCCACAGAGCATGTGATGCATAAATGGGCTTAGCAACAAATTATAGGGATTTTGTGATCGGAAAAGTACTTAAATTTACTGAATTTCATACTTCATTAGTGGAGTGATTTGAAATGGTTATTATTTAGCTTAGAATCTCTTTTTGGTTCATAATTTGGAGCCATGTATATTACCATGTGGGCATATCGGAAATTACAGTGGAAATTAAGGTACATTTCTGAAATTAAAAATGTTCAAGACAAATAAAGACAATTTTATTTGCAGAAGATAATCTTTTTCGTAATATAATTTTAAAAGAAAATATTAAAATTTCTAATATTCTAACTGAGGCCTTTAACTTTGTGTGTATAGAGTATGTATATATTGACAAACATTAAAAAAAAAATTCTGCAACAACAATACCAACAATAGTTATACAGACAAGCAAAGTTGAGTGCAAAAATTTACTCGTGCTGAAGGAAATTATTATTATTCCAGCTCAATTTTCTCCCCTCGACATGTTTTCCACGGAAATAAAGTTATCAAAAACTTACAACAAACTTTATTTTATGCATTCCTCTGCACCAGACCGGTAGTGAAAAATTTGCATAAATTCTTTGGAAGATGTTAAGAAAGTCGTGCAAAGGATATAAAGAAAAATAATAACAAATCTGAGGAAAAATTATATGTTTGCTATTTTTCTATGGATATAGATACATAGATAGGGATTTTCAAAAATAAATAAATGTTCAATAGGCAATCCTATAATTAATAATCTATATATTAAATTTTTTGTAATTTATTTTGTCATTTATTTTAAATAGGTTATTAACATGCAAAGAAATAGTTCTATGCATTTTAAAAATACAGTAAATCTAAATTGTTTGCAGTGATGAAGTTTCAAAATATGTTTAATAATTGATAATTTAAAAAAAAAAATCGACAAAATCTGATGAGATTGAAATTTTGTTTTCGGAATATCCACTTTCTAAAACTTTATTTAACACATTCATTTGACGGACATGTTAAAATACGATTTCGTTGTAAATAATTTATAAAAAACTATAAATTTGAATTCACAATTATCTTCAATACATTTTCAGAAAAGTTCAGAAGTTTTCAGTTTAGATTTTCATAGTTCCCAAGAAACTTTTCAGAAGCTAAGCATGACAACCAATTAAATCAAAATTTGCATTCCAAATATTTTTAAATATATTAAAAAGGACCTACGAATAAGTATTATAGTATATAATATACTAGTGCATAAAACTCCGGGGGATGTGGCATCAAAAAGCGAATTATTCGATTAACAACCTTATCTACGCGCGGCACCCTCTGTATGGTTAGTAAACGATGTTCTGGCGACCGAATAAAGGCGGTACAACCTTATCATCGGTATAAAAACCAAATCAGAATCGGATAGATAGACTGATTACCGGTCAATCGTAAACCAGACTTATCCACGAAACCACAGAAAAAGAAGCGGTTAAAACAAACACTCATCAAAATAATGACCTATAGTATGAAAAATAAGGCCAGATTCGGAGCATGGTATATTTGCGCACTCTCAAAAACTTCACATCTAGTCCAAGAGCAATGCAAATATTGGAATGCATTTGATTATTTAAATCAATTAACATTTTCAATTCAATTTGATATATTATATTTGGACAGAAATCAGTCCTTTCTGTTTACATTATTTTGTTTCGCACACGTGTATGGAAAAGCTATGCGTACTGAAGATTTTTATTTTATAAATATAGAATTTCTTATACCCGAGACACACATGTGGTAAAAATACCATGATAAAAGTATTATGGTATTGTGTTTACCACGTACGTTGACATACTTCGATTTGTAGTAAACTGAAATACCAGCTTCGTTTTACAGACATCAGATATTTCAATTCAATTCAATTTCAGCAATAAATATTTACTCGTGCGTAATGGAGAAAGCAATTTTTAATAAAGGGTGATTTTTTAAGAGCTTGATAACTTTTTAAAAAAAAAAAACGCATAAAATTGACATTTACTTTTTGAAGATAATTTCATTTAAATGTTGACCGCGGCTGCGTCTTAGGTGGTCCATTCGGAAAGTCCAATTTTGGGCAACTTTTTCGAGCATTTCGGCCGGAATAGCCCGAATTTCTTCGGAAATGTTGTCTTCCAAAGCTGGAATAGTTGCTGGCTTATTTCTGTAGACTTTAGACTTGACGTAGCCCCACAAAAAATAGTCTAAAGGCGTTAAATCGCATGATCTTGGTGGCCAACTTACGGGTCCATTTCTTGAGATGAATTGTTCTCCGAAGTTTTCCCTCAAAATGGCCATAGAATCGCGAGCTGTGTGGCATGTAGCGCCATCTTGTTGAAACCACATGTCAACCAAGTTCAGTTCTTCCATTTTTGGCAACAAAAAGTTTGTTAGCATCGAACGATAGCGATCGCCATTCACCGTAACGTTGCGTCCAACAGCATCTTTGAAAAAATACGGTCCAATGATTCCACCAGCGTACAAACCACACCAAACAGTGCATTTTTCGGGATGCATGGGCAGTTCTTGAACGGCTTCTGGTTGCTCTTCACCCCAAATGCGGCAATTTTGCTTATTTACGTAGCCATTCAACCAGAAATGAGCCTCATCGCTGAACAAAATTTGTCGATAAACACATTTCGAACCGAACACTGATTTTGGTAATAAAATTCAATGATTTGCAAGCGTTGCTCGTTAGTAAGTCTATTCATGATGAAATGTCAAAGCATACTGAGCATCTTTCTCTTTGACACCATGTCTGAAATCCCACGTGATCTGTCAAATACTAATGCATGAAAATCCTAACCTCAAAAAAATCACCCGTTATTACAAACAAATGGCAAAAATTTGTATTTTCTGCACAAAAAACCGAAGCCCGTCACATAAGCCCATCAAAAAACGGCATTTCTTATTTTAAATTTTATTTATTTATTTTTGAAAAGTCATATTGCAAAAATATTTTGAAAAGCTTTTATATATAAACTCTCTCTTAGGTGTCTTACCTATTTTTAGCTGTGTTTAGTGAAATACCACGAAAAAAGCTGATATTGTTACTAGCAAAATACTACATTGCTCACATGGTAGTGACAGACATCTGGTATTAGTGCGAAAAATAGTATTGTTACTACATGTGTGTCTCGAGTATTACTTGATAAACGTTTTAACAAATTGTTTGTATTTTGTCTGCACAGATGTAGATGTTATATGTATGCAAACTCCACCTTGACTGTACCTTAATAATTAAACAATACTGTTTCCATGTATGCTAAGAATTTTTAAGCATTAAATCGCAAACCCGTAAATCTTATAACACTAGACTGCTTTTTAAGCAGTTGTATTTCATATTAGATTTCGTGAAAGCTCTTACATATTTAAAGCTATCACGAAAATGTATCGTTTATTACACAAAAACCAGTGAACTTGTGCAATCTTTGTAACTTCTAGATATGACTTGCTTTCTTGTAAATAAGTTCTTTATTGTAATTAGTAATTTTGTAAGCCTTTACAGCTTTCACTTCATATCGTTAATTTGGAATATCGTAATATGATCAAACAAAAAAGCTCTAAAGCTTACAATACATTAAAACTGCATACATATTTAACAGAAAAAATAAAAATATATTTAAAATCAACAAATAAAATAATTTTGAACATCGCAGGATTGAATTCGAAGAATAGTTATTGAATTATGGAATCTTATACTTGAGCTTTTCAAGAGCTTTTAAAACAATTTAGCATCGGCAATAAAATTTGAAAGCTAACAGAAAATTAAAAACTCAATAAGTTGCTACTATAAATTACAGTACTCAACAGAAATAATCTAATCTCATTTGTATAATTTCCTAGCATCTAAAGCCGCACAAAAAAGTAATACTTTGCAATAACGACAGTAGTATTTTCGACGAAGTATTATCGTACAAATGAATTGTGTGTTTTTCTCATACCGATAATGCCGTGTGACATATTGCACTTAATTTGGAACGCAGAGCGCATCCCAAAGCACAGTAATGAAATAGATGAAAAGTTTATTGACGCCATGAAAATTTACGCTGAAAAATACGTGCGACCTCAATGAAGTGACAAAAAAAAAGAAATCGGTGCATTATACATAGCTGAGCAACTTAAACGCGTGCATTTCTTACGCACGCAGTATGGCGCTAAACTTTTATTGCACACTTGCAACTTTCACGCTGTTTAAACAGATGCTCGGAAGAGGAAATGAAAATACTTGGAAATTGTTGAGCAAGAAAGGTGTAAAGTTGAGTGAGAGGGAGCGGTAGTTGCTGCGCCATATTTGCGCAAAAAATCAAGCACACCTTCAGCAGTCGCACAGGAAAATTCATTTTTAGTTGTTTGACTAACCATCTGCAGTTTGAGATTTTTTTTGTGTGTGTGGTGCGAAACTTGCAATTTTCTGAGCTTGTGGCAGTTGCCAAATTTTTTCACCAAAAAGACACGAGCTGCAATATTGGCAAGCAATGACACTCTACATCACGTATTTCTCCCACAATCGCTACACCAGCTCGCACTTTGCTGCTCTCTACGAAAATTTTAGTTTCTGTTTATTTTTCCAGCCACATTTTCGTTGTTGACTCTTACTTTTTTTACTGGCGGGGCACTTGCACAAATATTATACTTGAGTGCACACTTCATATATGTGTGTTTGTTCACCTGTAGTTTTGGTCGGCATGTCTTGTAAGTATGTTCGCTCTCGTTTGCCTAACGCCAACATCCTTGGCTGGCATAATAATGTTTTCTTTTGCGTATGCCGCATTCGGTATGCAAACTCACGCTGCCTAGCTAGTTGGTGCTTTATAACATCCTTCGACAACTTCAATATCTCCACTTTCACTCACCCTCTTCATACTGTTTCTGCAATTTTCTGTTAGCACTTCTTCACTCTTCTCTACCACTTCCTT
Organism: Zeugodacus cucurbitae; assembly: GCF_028554725.1. Taxonomy (NCBI): domain Eukaryota; kingdom Metazoa; phylum Arthropoda; class Insecta; order Diptera; family Tephritidae; genus Zeugodacus; species Zeugodacus cucurbitae. The sequence continues at coordinate 13,964,050 of NC_071671.1, forward strand.
GCAGTTGTGAATTGTCTTTTTTAGTATTTTAGCGCTGACATTTAACCCCTGCAAGCTTTAATATTGAGCACTAAATGAAATGTCCTTGAAGGTGACGAAGTTAAACGATTTAGTAAAAGGATAAATTGTGTGCTTTCTAAGCTTGAGATTACAAGAAATGTAATCATTTTATTGGCTTTAAACCTTTTTGCAACTTTTTGGAAAGTATATAAATGTTTTCTAGAATTTTCTCCAGAAACACCCTAAAGCTTTTGAGCAGTTTAAGACGTTCTAATATCATTTGCTTTTACTTGACACTAAAAAATACTATTAGAGCATTTAAAGCTCTAGTTTTTTCTATTTCTATAGAAAAATATTAAAAGAACAATGATTTTGTCGGTTTGAGTAGCTTTCATGTACGCCGTGAAAGCTTTAAAGCTTTTTATATTTTTATTTTGAAGTATTATACTTTAATTCAATTCCGTTACAATGCTTAGATCAGTCCTAGCAAATAGATTTCGTATTTCAAACAGCGAGCTTTCTCTTTTAATATATTTAACAAATATTTAGAATTTTTCGAAAATTTTTAAACATATACTAAAAATGAGTATAAATGATTAGCACAGAGAGTAAAGGACCTTTAGATTACTTACAGCATATTTTTAGGCGCTTTGAGAGCATATATGGTTTGCGAACCACCCTGTACACCTCTTATTTTTTCTTACTTTTTTGCCGTCTATTATATGTGCTTTTTTGGTTTTCCTGGCTCGTTTTATTATTGTCTGTATAACACAAGCAAACAAGAACGTGACTTACATGCCTAAACGGGGGGCGTCTTAAGCGTTCGTTCATACGTATGAACGTACATGTCGCGACATATGAGCTTTTTTTTGCGCCCGTATGCACGCTCCAGCATGTGCTGAATATTTGTTATGCATGACGGCACAAAAAATTGCTACCATGTAATTTAGCAACTTTTCTAAGCATACTTTAAGGGTAATTTCGAAAATCATTAAGAAACCACTTAATGCAAATTGCGAGTTCATTCATAAAAGTGAGGCTTATGCTGCACGAATTTGCATTTTCAAGCTTGACAGATGAGTGTGCAGAACTTTTTATTGTCGCCTCTACGAGTACACATTTCAGCGCGCACAAAAGTAGGCTAACTAGCATTCAAATTACATGAGGCTTAATATGCGAACATTTAATTTAGCGGATTTTGCATGAGCCCGACGTTGTGATTACGTGCTTACATACACGAGTGTATGTATTTGGTTTTTGTAAAGCTGTGGCACTGTTGCTTGCTGTAAGACTTGAAGTATACATTGGGGCGCATGACTGTAGACATTTCGTGAGCTACTTTTTCTGCGAACTTTGCATATTTTTAGGCAACTCATGTTAATAAAATGAATTATAAACAGGAAATTTAGAATGACTTTAATTTTGAAATATCTCTCTTGTTGACAGTTTAAGAAAGCTCGCGGACAAAGTATTTATGCTAATATTTTTGCTCGTAAATCAAATTTTTATTAAAACTTTATAAAGTAATATATCATTACGGCGTGTTTGAAATAAATAAGAAATTTTTTATGAGTGCCTAAACATATATATATACATTAGTACATAAAATAACAGTATATTGGTTGATTGTCGTTAGTGCTATCCTTAATTGTTGAAATAGCATTTTTAGGTCTTATGGCATTTTAAGGTCTGAACGTCTCAAAATATTGACCCCTAAGGAACCTTTAAGTTTTAAGACAGTAAAAAGACACAATCAAAATCAAAATATGTTTCCCCTCTCATTGGAGTAATTTCATCATCGATTCCTGCGCCAGAAATCATAATCGCGTCCAATCGGTAATAAAAATTGTTGGCCTATTGATTTAGAAACGAGAGACTCTGAAAATAATGTATCTACATTTTTTTTTTAACCACCCTAATGTAAAACAAACGTAGGTAGCTCCAGAGTGCTTTCGATTTAAACTTTCTCTTCGCACACGGTAGAGGAAGGTAGATAAGAAGCTGTAGAATAAAACGAAGAATAAATGCGAGCGACAAGAAATTACTGAAGTTGACAAGAGAATAATAATGAAATCACAAAGCACTCAAAGAAAGTTACGAAAATATTTATTTTTATAATTTTCATTTTAAAATTATTCCCTGTTTTCCAGACATCAACGTCACACTTTTATTTTATATTTATTAATTGTATTTATGTATGAAAGATAAACTTCAAGTGAAATAGAAATCATGTAAATTTTAACATAGAAATCGACTTTCATATTTGCAAAACAGTTTGATGATAGAAGAATTATAAAGAGTTGTTTCGTTTAAAAAAGTAAGTTTTATTGTTCAAAGCTTTAAGCTCTCCAGCAGCTTTTAAAGCTCTTTCAGGATGAATTACAGATTATTGTACAGTAAAATATAGTTCGAATAAATCTATGGAAACTCATCTTTCTATTAAATAATCTAAAATTCATCCTGAAAGAGCTTTAAAAGCTGCTTGCGAGCTTAAAGCATTTGAAAATTAAAGCTCTATAGATCAGTGTGATATAATTTTAAATATATAGTTTATAATACATTATTTTTGATGACAAACTAGTTCGCTAAAAAAATATTCTTTAAGAAATGAACTAATCATAATCCACTTGTTAAAAACTACACTTTCTGAAAGTGAAAGTGAAGTGCTCCGAAAAACACCAGTCTAGTATCAGTTACATTGCATATGAATTAAGTGACAAACTCTATCAAAAGACCTTGAAAATATGACATATAACTCAGTATGCGTATAAAATATGCCACTGCATTCCTTTTTATTGTTGTAAGACTACCCTCCCACGTCTTTGGTATCTTACAATATGCTAGCACAAAAGAATACCCCCATAGCTTTATTAAACATTTTCACTCATTCTCTTCACTTTTTCGCTCGTTATCCGCACAGCTCATTTGCAATTACTTTGTCGTTTCAGTTTGTTTTCTTCATTTTTTTTTTACATTTACCTTTGATGAAGACAAAATGACGGTTTGACGATAATTTTCTTTTTCCCTTTTCGATTTTCATTTTTCTACGCCGTACACCGTTGCTTTTGTATGACAAGCTATGGTAGCACGCGTAACCCCCCAACAATTGTGTGTAATTAATTTTTTTCGGCAGGCGTCAAGCGAAAAAAGGGTTCGACGGATGATAAAGAGTTTGTAAAGGATCATATGGGGCTCAAAACAGAATGGACAATTAAAGCGGTAACAAATTAAAAATGGTGTAAAGTTTGGGATTAAAGCAATTTACATGTATACTTATGCTTAAATAGATACAAATTGTAAAGGTATTAAGATAACAGTAAAAATATATTATCAAAGGTATTGTAGTTCTATAGCAGTTAATGTAGTTTTAAATGTAATTCTGTAGATCGATTCTTAGTATTTAACTTGCTTCAATAGTATTATTGTTTAAGGTGTTAGTGGGGTCTCAAAATTTCAAAAATATAATTTTTTTTCTTATTAAATAGTGCAATATATGAATTTAAAATACCCCAGAAATATCATCAATCCGAGTAATATTCTAAGGGATACACCCTTTGGAAGTTCCGCCCATCAGGCCACATCAGTACGAATGTAAAATTTTAAACGCATTTATCTTTAAACTCAATTTTTCAAGTCGGTGGACACGATATCTCAAAAAGTTATGAAGCGATTTTTGATCAAACTTTGCACACGTCTTTGGAATAATATTATCTAGTTAATGAATTTTTGTATCTTTATTACAACTATTTTTTCAATCCAATATATGCCGAAAATTTGACTAAAAAAGTTAATATTTTGGTTTAAATTCTGTTAAAAATTCAAATTCCAATATTTTCTTTTTTACTTCGTTCATTAACTATCTATTATTTATCCATGTACTATCGACATATTTTTGGTTTATTGTTTTAAGATGAACCAATCATGAGTAATCTATGATGTCCACCGCCAACGGCTGAGTTTTCGGAATTAAAAAAAAAAATCACAAAATAATATATTAAAAAAAAAATGAAATTTCCCTTGTTTTTAGCCTCTGAAACCCACCTAATAACGTTTTTAGATAGTCAAATTAATTGATCAATCAAAATTTTTATTGAGATACTCATTTTTTGCTTTTTATACTGCCGGGTACTCGATAACCGATCAGTTTATACATTTTTGTTTTCGCTTTTCATAAGAAGTTGGTAAGTTTCATCAGTGAATTGATATTTTTAGCAGCGACAGCTACCGTAGCTTTTTTTATCAAAAAATTCAGCCAATCGCAGATTAAGAACATATAGCGTACGCCTTTGTCGCAGAGTTGCATTTGATTTTCAAGTCGATTAAAATTCAATTATCAATAAATGTAGATTTTATTTTGTATGGTAAATTGAGCTTAATGAGAGTTTTAATAGAGCAGAGGCTGGTTAATTGATCAATTAGTTCCTGTGTAAAAAGCTGTAACCCCTAAAAACCGATAGATCAATTTCGAGTCTTACGAAATTTAAAAAATTCTATCAAGAACTAAATTTTGGTCTTAAAAACATTTAAAAATTTCTTTCCATATTTCTTTTGCGAAAGTTTTGTGAGCTTTTTAGTAATAAATTTCAAAAAAATTGTTCTCAAGAGCAGCCCTTTCTGCTGCATTTTACCGTTTCACGGTAACACTCGCCATTCAGGTTTTTTCCTTTGCTTCACCAGCACTTTAATTAGCGTCAAATTCAAACTCAATTCACATTTTGCCACTCAAGGAGAGTGAAAAGTTTTAATGGTCGACTGCATACACACTAACCTATTTCAGCGCGCCAAATACCCCGGCTGGCGGTAGAGCCACTTAAAATGCCGCGAGTTTATAAACATAAAGTGAATTGGAAAAGCTTGAAGTAAATGAAAACCGAAAATGGAAAAAACAATCTTTTTATGTGGATGCTTTCGAGGCCAATTGGGAATTTTAACCCAAATTTTCACTTTACTGCCAATAAGCAATTGCACTTTGCTATTTCATTAAGTGGAGCGGGCATTCCAACTGTTTCTCGTATAAGAGCACACACACACATAGAAAAAGTAATATTGTGAAGGAAATTCGAGCATTTCGAATTGAAGCGCAATAAAATTTTATTGAAGAAATCGTAGAAACTTCGATTTGAGGGAATTGCGCATTTGCGAAGCAGATAAGAATGTCTGTGTGATAAAATAAAAGGATGCTCGACGTTGGGTTGCAGGTGGAGAGTATGCATACATAAAAATATTTTATCTCTTTGAAGCTTAGTTGTGCGTCACAGCTGTGCAAATGTTTGGTCCTTTTCTTAACGCAGTGGCATATCTGAATATATGTATATATGTATAACAGTATCTGAATATATGCATGTATATTAGTATTTCGGCAGGTCATTGCCCTGAGCTTTGCTCTTTCGTATGCCAAGTGTGTCTCTTAAAGGGCTGTTCTTATCGATTTTATATGTCGGACAATTTTTGTTATTCTTTGTTATTGCCTTATTGCTATAGTTATTGTTGGCAATAGTTGGGGCGTTAATAGCTTGTGATGTGTATGGAATACTATATTAAGAGAAGTTGATGTGATTTGATGTTATTGTTTTATGTAGAAGAAGAGAAAAGAAACTGTATATCAGAAATAAAGCTAATGGGAGTATTATTTCATGAAAGTGGAATAATACAAACTTGCTACGAATAGGCAATGGATTATTAACATAAGTTCTCTACTTTTATGGTTCAATTATAGTTCAAACTGTTTCCAAATGCAGTAATTTCTGGCTCAAATTATGTATTACTTCACAAATGTTGTTCTTGATTACCGCTTTGTCTGATATATGAAATATGTCTGTAGCAATCCTGTGCTCCTGCAAACGAGCTCAAGGTTCTCAGTACTACAAATGCTGTTATTAGATTTATTACGATCTGCCAGGAAAGCATTAATACAAATTCTTTTAGATTTATGAAACGATTATCAAACAGAATGTTCTTTTCGCACAGGAGTTAATTGTTCAATTAACCGGCCGTTGCCCGATTAAATCGCTGATTTAGAACGATTTACCGTACAAAAGAAAATCTTATTTGACTACATTAATTTTTAATCGAATACAAATCGAGTTGAAACTGGAATGCAACTCTGCGGGTTGTTGTCCACGCTGGAAATTTGGATTGGTTTTATTGATAAAACAGCACTATGTAACTCTACGGTAGATGTTGCTGTTGGAAATAATGGCTGCGGTTATTGATAAAATAGCAATCAGCTGATGAAAGTTACCAACTTGTTATGAACAGCAAACAAATTTATGACAGCTGATCGCTAATCTAGTAGCCTACGAGTAGTAACGTGAGAATATTAGAAAATTTTCTGTGGAGAAAATTAGAAGTCATTAGGAAAAGGTGCGTGGTAACTATCATAAACCCCGTGGTTTTCAATTTTTATTATCTCTGAAAGCATTTTTAATAGAATACTGAGGAATAATATGAAAATAAATTTTGATAAAATTACAACCATTTAAATTTGAAGTATTCTCGAGAGGAAAAAGTAAATGATAATAGAAAAAAGTTGTGGGAAATCCCACATTTCAAATTATAGCATATGAATTTTTCATATATTATAGCTCTATCGATTTGTATCACTATGTGAATAAATCAAAATATTTATAGAAACTCCAATATAGCACTTAAAGCACATTGTACATATGCTTGCAAAGCACAAAAATATTGTAAATACCCTAAATATTGGCAAATAGAGTATGATTGTATCGCACATTGACTGATTGTCTATTATGTTTGTCCTAAACAAACATTTAGCAAGCAATTCATCAATGTGCTATACATGCATAACTATTTATTTATGCATGAAGGTACTACATTGATATATATGGGTAAATATAACGCCAATAATAATAAAACTAGAATGGCAATCATAAATAACTCAGCGGGTTGTCTGTACATACGTAATTTGTAAGAGTGTGTGCGAAGTAATAACAAAAAGTTTATGCAAATATTGATTGGAGGCAGGCAGGTAGGTGTTTTTACAAGCTATGAGCAATACATATACAGGTAGCCTAGCGAAAATTATGGGAATATTGTAAATAAATGTCTGTATGTAAATATTGATTTAATGTGATTAATACGTATTGAGACAAAATGCATTAAATGCTATCAGCTGAGAGTAACTCATATGTTCACTCCACTTTAATAGCTCATTACAAATTTAAGCTGTTATTATGTTGGAATTTTTATTTATAGGAAAAAATGTGAGTTAAGAGTAAAAAATAAGAGTAGTAAACTGAGCGCCACTTGACGCGGAAAACTCAATCAGAAAGTAGTTTTTTTACTCAATGTAAATGTATATCTTTTCACTCAATTATTACACAAATTATTTTGAAAACCGCCGCTTTTTGTTCTCAAGACTTCAGATAGAACAAGAATGGTAGTACATAAGAATGGTGTTCTAGTTTTAAAATTCAAATATTTTCTAAGCAATTTTGAAAGGAACACTCAGAAAATGGAACTAAAGATTGGAAAATTTCAGACATCTTTAAGTTTTAAGCAGCTTTTTGGGATATTTTGTGATACATTTTGCAGCATATAAAATTTAAAATAATATTTTATTTCAATTTCGCTTCTGCTAGAAAATAAACTCAAAAATATCACTCTCACTATTTTTCGTTTGAATTATCCCCTTAGAAGACTGAACTCAAATTTTCTATCGGTACCAATACATACATACATACATACAAACGTACACGCTAAGCTATTTACATTTAGAATAAATACAACTTGCTTAGCTAATCAGTGTTTGGGGTGAAACAATAAATGTTGACACTCGGCGACGTTGGCGATATGACATTATCAGCGAGAATAAATGAAGAAGCTGTCTGTGTGCTCTATATATTTGAATACTCTATATACCCACGTATGAGCTCACAAGTGACATAAAGATAATTATAGAGGCTAGGGTAAAGACTTAGTAGCAGACAAAATGTAAAAATTGCTACAGGCAAAACAACTTAATGAAAAAGTGTTTAAGAATATGAGGTACATGTGAGTATCTATATAGAAATAATTTTCATATTTGCTTAATTAAGCATGTAAACATTTAAATGCTCACTCAAGTGTAAGCATGGTGGAAATTTATCAAATAAAAACTAGTAATTTATGCAAATTATCACTTCCTATTTCAATTTGTTTTGTTATATAAACCTGTTTTCTTTAAAGAGTTTGTAAAAAATATATGAAATGAAAGAAATCTCTTAAACAGTCTTAAAAACTCATCGACTCGAATGTGGAATGCCTGTGGAGTTTATAAAAAAAATATATGAAATGAATGGAATCTCTTTAACAGTCTTTAAAACTCATCGACTCTGATGAGGAATGCCCGCAGTATTTTTTAAGTTATTATTTTAGACATTTTCTTACTATTTATTTAATTGATCTATTATTTTTTTTTCTCACTCTTCTATTTTTTTATAATTTTACTAGCACACCCGGCCACACGTTGTTGTGGCTAAGGTATATATTAAATTAAGTTGGTCCAATCTTGGCGTTGGCGACCATTACTCGAGGTCGATTTATGTTACGCAGCATGATGACAACTCACACTACTTTTAATTGCAAAGTGAGTGGTCATAGTACAGGCAATTTCAAATAGTTTGGGATAATTGACTACGTCATCCTGGTTTGTAGCTGTGTCAACTCTCCTGGACCGAAATTCTAAATTGTCGCATTAAGATCATCGATGTCTTTGTTTTTTTTTTTTACCACCAATATAGGTCATTCAATCAGTCATTTTGGTTATGGTTCATGTCAGGAAAACTTCTCTTTCAAGTCAATGAAGTGACAAAAATTTGTTGGAAATGCTATTAATCCATCGAGATGTCAACTGCGACCCTACCATTTCCAACTGCTTCTACAATCGCAATTTGATATTGTTGCAAAAACACTCATATGTTTGTTGTTAATTGGCGATTCTTTATGTGTCGCCACAAATTAAATGACTTTAAGCATGCGATTAGCCCGTCAGTAACAGTTGATCCAAGAATAGTTGGAAAAGTCTGGCGTAAATCAACTGTTAACAGAATCCTGGCTCCACCAAAAACGTTTATCGACAATCAAGATCTGTGCAGTACCTCCAGCGACTTCTTGAATATTTGGAAAATCCTTGTTATAGCGCTATTTTTGGCGATTTTGCCGACTGGTGTTTCGTTCATTTGCAATTTAGGAGTATTTTCAAGGACGAATGTGCCGTTTGTTTGCCTACTAACAGGTGCCTATTCCCGTTAACCTTGGAAACCTTGGAACCTTGGTGAAAATTAGTGAAATTGGTTCTGGAATTACATCAGCACTCATATACTATATATGATGATTTTCTATTGGACTTTATGCCGAATATTGTGTGTTATCTTAATAAAATTACATCAATAAATTGCGAGAGTGTAAAATGTTCGGTTGGACGTGAACTTAGCCTTTCCTTATTTTTACAAATTGTTTTGGGCTATCGACACAACCTTATACAATTGAACAATAACAAAAATATTTTAACAAAGCTGTCATTGTTCCTTCAAAATATTATTCTTTTGTTTTCTCTTTTTATATTTTTCTTGTCAATTCAAATAAAATTCTCTTATTGATATCTTCCTCGCAATTTTTTCCATATTTACTCACTTTCTAATCTTTTTCTGGCCTTCCATGAATATTTCAAGACTAAAATTAGCCAGATCGGTTTGAACTTCAACAACCAATAACTTCCCGATTTTAGAAAATTTTTAATTTTCTTCGCGGAAAGTTAAAAAAATTTAAGGGTGGACCACCCTTAACATTTAGGAGGATGAAAAATAGATGTTGTCCGATTCTCCACCCTAGCCGATATGCACGCTAAGATTCACGAAAATCGGTCGAGCGGTTTCAGAGGAGTTCAATAACGTACACCGTGACACGAGAATTTTATATATTAGATTCATTTATGTTGTGTTTATCATATACAAGAAAAAAAAATATTTTTCTAAATTAATTTTTAATCGAATACAAATCGTTCTGCTGGTTGCTGTTCACACTGTAAATTTGACTGTGTTTATTGATAAAAACACGATCAGTTCATTAAATTTAGTGACTTCTTATGAAGTAGTCGTTAATCGAGTAGCCGGCTGTGCGAAAGACCAAAACTGGTTTCTCAATTATAATCTGAATATATTGAATTAAAATTTCGCACAGCCAGAAAAGGCTTTTAGAAATAATTCTATTAATAAATTATCATTCATTTTTTCTCTTAATGTATTAAATTAAGTTGGCTGTGCGAAACGGCTATTAAAAATAATTCTATTAATAAATTATCATTAATTATTTCTCGTATTTCATAGACCTCAAGCCTTATACAAGTGTTTGATACCTTTAATTTGAGCATTTAGGGCAATAAATTTAAAAAAGGCAAAACTACAATGCTGTTCTACTAAAAACTCTCCTAACCGATCTCACTTTCACTACTTATCTTTTGAAGCCCAAATTTTCATAAAGAGGTTGGAATTCTTTTGGTCAGACCCTGACAAATTATTCTTAGTAAGAAATGTTTTAAGTGTCTTTACAAACCTTCACTTTTAATTGCTAGTAAAATTCAACAAAGCAAAAGCTGTTAAGTTTTAAACTGATGACTTTATAAACATTTTTCGATATTAAACGATAGAGATACGCATAAACAGTTGAACAGCCATGAGGTTCCCAACATTTAGCTAATTTATGAGACAAACATAGACAACTGACGGGCCAAACCTAAAGTAAAGTGATAACAGAAACTGAAAAAAAACATGAAATAAAGTAAAAAACACAACAAGAAGGAAAAAAAACAAAAATCAAAATATAAAATATAAAAAATAAAAACTAAAAGCAAAAAAAAAAACAATAAAAACAAAAACATACAACAAAAAATTAATATAATAAACTCGTACGTGGAATTTTGACAAAATTTACATACTTAAATACTTCACTTCACAACAAAATGTGAAAAACACACACATTAACACCCGCAATACGTAACTATATATGAAACCATCATCGGCGCTGCATATAACAACAATAACAGCGAATCTGTGCTTGCGATCATGCTCGAGACCGAGACTTTTCGATCCAAACTACCGGTCACACATTGATTGTTGTTGCTTTAATCTGTATATGTATATATAAATATTTTTTTTTCATTATCGCTGGCAATTTGTCATTCCGTTTTCTATTTCAACTGGCCTTCCAGTCTGTGCTCAGCGCTTTGCTGCGATCAGTTTCAGTTTGGTCGAAGCTTAGTGAAGATCGCAACTAAAAGCGACTTCATCTCACAATTCATTTGAGATTCTGTGTGCGTGTATTTGTTGTATTTTTATTACTAATTGTTAGTGTTTTTGTAGGGCTTTGAAAATGAAAATCCTCTTGGCGTTTTCACTTTTCATTGCCGCCACTTTGGCCAACAAAGTGGGCAATCCGGCACCGGGTGGACCCAAGAAACATATGGTCTGCTACTACGATTCATCGAGCTTCGTTAAAGAGGGTGAGTAATGGTGCTTGTTGAAAACAACTTTCAATTAGAAATATTGAATGTTACGCAATAGCAGACGTTGAACAAGTGCGGTTGAGATGAGGTATATTATTTACTCACTATATGGAAATATGGAACCATAACTGCGTGAAAATCACAAAAATCATTAACTGATTTAGCAATGTGCTAAGTGTATATACAATTGCCTGTGCATTCGAGCAATTTGAAATCATTTGTGTTTAATTACCGTTAAGTGTGAAAAAGTACCGGTCAGTTGTTGTATGTATGAAAAAACTGGAAATATAGTAAATAGTAATTGCCATAAACAGCAGAGGCGCACTGTTGACTTGTTGACCCGCTGCGAAGATAAGCGACGTGAAGAGGAACTAAGAAGCTGAACGAAGAGCTTCTAAGAATTGCATATTTCTAAGAATTCATATTCAAGTTAGTCAAATTATACAGTGAAATTCCCGAAAATGTGACGTAAAATAGTAATGAAAGACAAATATTTTAGCAAATAAGGGTAAAGGCTAAGTTCAGGGTTTACCGAATATTCTTTGCCCTTGCAATTTATTTGTTTAATTCTTTAAGATAACAGACAATTTGACTCAAATATTGTGCATAAAGTCTACTAGAATAACGAAAATCACTATACATAGTATATGAGGGCTAGGGTAATTTCTGGACCGATTTTTCTCATTTCGACTGAGATCCTAATGTTCAGTATCTGACGACTTGAAGAGTTATTATTCGATTTACACAATTTTTATATTAGCAATTTATATTAATATTACAATTTCAAAAAATTACTGTGTACTAAATTTGGTTTAAATTGGTGGAATGCTTCTTAAGATATGGCTTATGACCCATAAGTGAGTGGTGCCTCGAAACGGAAACACTTTATGACACGTAATCTGTTTATTATCGACATCTATTAATCTCTCTTCTCTCTTTCAGGCCTCGGCAAACTAATCATTGATGATCTTGAACCGGCACTACAGTTCTGCGACTACCTTGTCTATGGTTATGCAGGCATTGAACGCGATACACACAAAGCTGTCTCGCTCAACCAAAACTTAGACTTGGATTTGGGTAAAGGTCTTTACCGCACCGTTACACGTCTAAAGCGCAAATACCCGGCCTTGAAGGTGTTGCTTGGTTTGGGCGGTGATAAGGATATTGAGACCAGTGAAGATGCCAAGGATTTGCCAAACAAATATCTCGAATTGTTGGAGAACCCCGCTGGACGTGCGCGTTTCATTAACACTGTTTATGCTTTGGTGAAGACCTATGGATTTGATGGACTCGATGTAGCTTGGCAGTTCCCGAAGAACAAGCCAAAGAAGGTGCACAGCGGTTTGGGTAGCATCTGGAAGGGTTTCAAGAAGGTTTTCTCTGGCGATCATATTGTTGATGAGAAATCTGAGGAACACAAGGAACAGTTTACCGCTTTGTTGAGAGATGTCAAAAATGAATTCCGTCCAGACAATTTGTTGCTGTCAACCACTGTGTTGCCCAATGTGAACTCAACGTGTAAGTTTGTTATACTTCAGGAATTATAAACAATTTGCATAAACATTTCTTGTTCTACCTTTCATGTAGTGTTCTATGATGTGCCAGCTATTGTCAACTACTTGGACTTTGTAAACTTGGGTGTCTTCGATTTCTACACACCCGAACGCAATCCCGAATTGGCCGATCTGCCTGCACCACTATTCGATTTGCCCGAACGTAATCCCCAATTCAATGTACACTACCAAGTACAATATTGGTTGCGTAGCAATTGCCCCGCCTCCAAATTGAATGTCGGCGTGCCCGCTTATGGACGCGTTTGGAAGATGACCGATGATTCTGGTGAGACTGGCACACCACCTGTAGCTAAGGTTGAGAACGAAGCACCCGCTGGACCTAACACTCAAATCAAGGGTCTCTACAGCTGGCCCGAAGTCTGTGCATTGCTGCCGAACACCAATAATGCTTATGGCAAGGGCGCTAATCTGGCTCTGACCAAGGTTGGCGATCCAACTCGTCGTACTGGCAATTACGCCTACCGTTCCGACGAGAAGAGCAGCGGTCATGGCTTGTGGGTGGGCTATGAAGATCCCGATACCGCGGCAGAGAAGGCCGGCTATGTGCGTCAATTCAATTTGGGTGGCGTCGCTCTGTTCGATTTGTCTTTTGATGATTTCCGTGGTTCCTGCACTGGCGATAAATACCCCATACTACGTGCCATCAAGTACCGTCTGGTCAACTAAGAAAGCGCGGTGCGCAAGTCATGTGACTCACTAATTTTTGTTTAAACCACGTTTTACGAGTTTTGAATATTTGATAAAATTGATATTTTAGTTTTTAAATTGGGTGTTCATAATTAAAAAAGTAAGAATATCGAATCATTCATAACATGTAGTTAAGTGTATTTTATATAGAAAATATTAAATTGCTTCCACTTATTGCCAAGTTTTTCAATGATTTTTCTGAATTTCATTCGTATATTGTAAGTTCTTAAGTTGGGTATTTTGTTGTTAAGAAAAATTTTACCGAGTCCTTAGTTGAGAGTTTCCATGAAGTGCCTTAATAAATCTTTAATACGATGAGATCTTATTGGTTGGAATTTTATTTCTAGAAATACGATATTTATATCCAGAGTAGAGGATGGTTAAGGAAACAAATCGGAAATAGATTCAGAATTAGAAATATAGAAACTGATTTTGCTGTAGGTTATGAAATCATGAATAAAAGAAGGGAAAGGCTTTGCGTACAATGTCTATAAACATCTGCTAGTTCCGTGGCAAAATCTCTATATAGATTTTCCAATATATTAAAAAGTAATATCAAAACCAAAATAATCCAAATTCAAAAGTGAAAAAAACGGTAAAAAGTTAAAAAAGATATCGAAACTTTTTTAAACACAATATTTCAACGTAAAAAAGAAAAATACAAGTAAATTAATTCAGCTTGAACTCTTGACTCCTAAAAGTAGTCTATTAACAGTAGTAAATAAATGAAAAATATTTCACACACACAAATCCAAAATAAAATCAAATAAATAATTTTAATGGAACAGTTGAAAGTGCAGCGAACAAAAGCAGAAAATAAATAGCGAAATAGTGAAAAATGCGCATCAGGTAAGCGCAATGTGCTGGCAAGCGTAAATGGTATGAAGTGGCAAGGTAAGCACTAAAGTGAAGATATGAAGTGTAGAGCAGTTGAAGAGCAGTAAAACGAAAATTCCACCACTCAGCTGGGCGCCGCACATAAGCAAATAGAAATGCGTTGAAGCATAAACTCGACCGGGTGGCCGAGTGTGCGGGGCAGCAGACCAGGTGCACGGGTCGTGTCAGGGTTAAATTTATCACCTGCACTAAAAGGTGAAACAAACAACAACAAAGTTTTGTATAAATATATAATTTTATAAGCGCAAGGTATATGAATGTATATTCTCTGAAGGATATATATGCAGCGCTGTATACGAAGCTGTAATTTTTTTTATTGTTCCGACCGCCATTTTTACGAGCTGCGAGATGTGCCCTACATCATGCCAGAATCCGCACGTTTTGACTATTCTTTTTATTATATCAGCAGAGCGCGCGGTCACATGATCCTAATGCAAAGCGGATGCGGATACACCAACCTATTTCCGGAATTTCGTTTTACAACTATTGTTCGTTAGTTTTGTTGTTTTTATGGGATACCATTCAGACTTTTGTTGTAGTGAAAATTTATTATGATTAAACGGTCCGCTGATGATGGTGTTATCGGCTCACCTATTTTGTGTGGATTTTTTTTACTTTTAGTGTTGTTGAGCTTTCTCTTTTGTGGAAGGGTGCATTTGTAAATGATATACATACTATTAGGCGGTGTTCAATTGTGAATGGGTAGAGTATGCCTAGCTAATTGGGACAGCGGAGATAATGAATGATATAGGTGAAACCGCTGGGATTCGAGTTATTAGTAATGGAGAAACAAATAGTTTTTATAACATATATAATGTCTAGGGAGTGATTCAAAATATTAACTCCCATTGGCGAATTGAAACAGTTTTAAAGAGCTTTCAAATTTGAAGGCTTTCTGAATAGAAATATGAAAAGGTTCTATTTTTTTCAATTTAAATGATAGCTCGTAAGATATTTAAAAATTTCCTTTAAAATATGAAAATAAAAGCTCTCAAAAAGCTTACAGGATTATTATAGAAATATAGCCACAATTATCAGTAGTAGATTTTTGCTTAAGAAAAACTGTTCACTTTAAGTAAATCTCTCATGTAGATTGTCAGATTGAACTCTACAGTTTTTCCACTCTCCGTGGAGCTTTTTTGAAAAGCTTTTACAGAAATCTTTTTTCTGAATTTTTTGCGTTTTTCTGGTTTTATATAGTTGTCTAAAATGACAACCTATTACGAAAAATTGAATTTAAAGAAAAACTGAAAATATAGAAAGCTTAATTTAAAAAGCTCCCAAAGTTTTAGTTATTACAGGATTAATTTTTTAGAAAATAAACATACAGCAAATAATTAAATTTTGCTTTTATTGTGTGTTATATTCATAGAATTCGCTCACTTGCTCACACCCACTTGCTTTCGATTTGAAAAATTCAAGAGATTTTAGTTACAATATCAAGCGAGCGAGCAAGGGGCTGGTGACCCTTGTCACGTACAAAATTACAAGCCGTTACGGTGAGTGGAATTTCTCAAACGGACATGTTTATTCCCAGCTGAAATATTTGCGCAAATTTCACATTCCACAAAGGCAGCTGTTAGATAGCCTGAATGATCTATTGTTACCATTTTCAATTACACAGTTATATATGTACGAGTATATAAACATACAGCAAATGAATTATTATCTAAAGAGAAGTTGTCTGTAAGTGACTTAAATATCTTTTTGCACTCTCACTATACCTACATGGTAACATATACCAAGCAATGTGTCTTAAATTCTTTATAATTTTAAATGTTTTTAATTTTTTTTCCTTTTTCACGCTTGTCTTACTGCATAATTATGCCAATTATGCGGCAAATGAACACCAAAAATATTTCACTTGATTTAAAAGGGAGTAAATAGAAGCAAAGTAGACAGTGAGAAAAAGAGAGAGAAGCCAAAGGAGTGTTATCAAAGAAAGCAGCAAACAAATTATAAATTAAAATTTTTGCACAAATTCAACAAACAAATATATTACTCAATGCTACTTGGCACAGGCAGCAAAGTTGCCGCAACAAGAGAATTTGTACATTAATTAAGTGTTTGGGAGAAATGGAAGCAGAGAAAATATCACGCATTGTTTGAGGCCACGCGGGCGTATGAGTGATGTTATTAATTTGCTCTGAGCACAATGAAGGAGAACAAAATATTTATGGGGTGCAGTGACCAAGAAGTGAAAAATATTTATATTCAGCAAGGAGCTGAGAAAAATATTTTAAGGTTATTCGAATGAAGAAAGCAGAATGTTTTACAAGATTTCAAGTGAGAAAATTTATATTTTAGCCTCATCAGTCATTTCCAAAATATTGAGTCTAGAACTTTCACACCGATTCCGAAAATTTTCATTTAAGTTTATTATTATTCCAAAGAAACCATATGTTACATGCAAAATATTAAAGAAAGAGCTTTTTGCAGCTTTTATTTGTTTAAACAAATATGACAAGGTGTGTTAAGTGAAAATTTATATTTTTTCCTTTTTTCATAAATGAGAAAGCAAATGAAAAATTTTAACAAAAATAAACAAGAAAATACCAGTTGCTATTGTTTTCAATAGCTCCTCATGTGTTTACACTACTGTTTCGATTTTTGTTTTATTTCGACAAGTAACACTTGAGTTTTCAGCCATTGTGCGTGCAGTTTACTAGTAAAAGGTTCACTTTCGTGCAATTTTCTGCTTACCCATGCATTCTGCTGCGAAGTTCTCAGCCCACTTCTGCTTTTATTAGTTTGTATGGCCGGTCCACATGGCGGCATTGTACAATCACAGAAACATTATGCGCTGTGGCAGTAATGTCGAAATTACTAGACCAACGTACACCAAGATATCCATACACAAACACATACATATATGCCAAGTTTCATACAAGTAATTTAACAAGAGTTTAGACAAGGAAAACTCTACAAGGAAAACTCTAAGAAGAAATACTCAATTGCTTTTGAAAGTACGAATACCAACAAATATGTACATTTAAATGAGAATATACATATACAGTTATTCAGTATAGAATGAAGCCTAACTTTATTCTTCAAGTAAATATACCTATCAGCTATAGTAACAATGCGGTGTTACCACATGTATTTTTGAAATATTTATGTAAACGAGCGAACGCCTTTGCTGTTAGCTACTTTCGCTGTATCAGAAATATTTTAAAGCAAGTAATTTTCCACACATCTGCTACTTTGTTGAAAAGTAACTGTAATAACTTAAACTTCATGTATGTGTATGAATGAAAGTTGCATTTGGAGTAGGACTTACTCAACATAATAGCAATTTCACGAAGTAATGTAATGTAAAGTTTGTCGGTAATTGTTTAAAATTTGCAACTAGATGAAGTAGCTTGCTAGTTTATTTTAATGACCTTTATCAATATGCACTTCATATTCTCAATGTAACAACAATATACAGATGCAACACAATCTCGTTCAAATATGAGAGAAAATAATTATTAATTTATTAAGCTACTAATATAATTAATATAGATGATTTGATGAGTATTTGGGATATCTTAACAAAGTAATTTATTATGGTTTGTATATACTTTGGTTTGGTTTTATACCTTAATAAGTTAGATAGGTGGTGGTAAGTTAAACAAATCACCGATCAATTGATACTTTGGTAGTTAAATTTTTTGAAATTTCGAACTATTTGATTAGTCCTTAATTTGTTAAAATTATGATAGTATCTGAAAATTTTATATTTTAGTTTTAAGACCCTTTTTAAGTGCTTTTTGGTAATATTTTACTTAATGACATTTTATTTTTAAATTTTTTGCCAATATCTTAGTTTTGATTATTTTTAATCTTTTAAGTCATATAATATTTTTATTCGTAATTTTTTTTTAAATTTTTGAACTCTAAATGTTTTTTAGTTAATTATTTTGTTTATCTTATTTTCATATATAAATAATATTTTTATTTCTTCTAAATAATTTTACTTAATATTTCTACTTATGTTTAATTTTGTTGTTATATTTTTAATTATTATTTATTTATTTTTACTCTGAATAATCAAATTTACAAGACTGTACGGAAGCACATTAATCGCCGACAGCTGTACTCATACAACCACAACCCACACACCACACCTACAGCTCGATTTTTCTTTCCCTACATATACAAATCTGCTTAAACCCATATGTCGAAGCGGTAGGCGCAACAACACCTAAGGCGACTAAACTGACGAACTTTCTTTGCTGCACATTAAGTTTGCCTATGTTGTTGCCAACCTACTGCATGCTCTGCATGTATGTATATCAAACAAAAATACAAAACACATCACATATATCCATATGCTTTGTCATACACAAACGCACATAATAGGAACACGCATTTGCGTCGGTGGCCACCAAAAGTTTTCCAATAAAATCTTCAATGATAACATGCCTTGCATTTTGGAGTAACGGTACATCGGTGAAGGGTGGATGGCGGCCAAATTTTGCCATTGGCAACACTGTTGGCTTAATTCGTACAAAATGTGAGTGTTTGAACAACGAAAACATGCGGCACGTTTAGTTGGTGGTGAAAAGCATTTCCGACGCATCTGCGACAAGTTGCAGATACTCGCGCACTCCTCATTGTTGAATGAGCTTACTCAGTAACCCAACAGGAAAAATGTGATACAAGTAGTTTTTAGATCTGTTCGCTGGGAAGAGGTGAAAGTGAAAACATCCATAACTCAAATAGAAATATTAGATATAATTGCAGTATCCTGTTTTTATATTGTCTCGAAAAGACTATCTAAAAACATAAATTAATTTCATTTTTTGAAATTTGAAAACCTATTGAGAATTACAATTTCAATTTTATTTTAGGAACGAAAAATTTAAAAACGTCTTTTTTGGAATTACTAGCGAATTTGGTGGCTTTGTTGAATATTCCTGTGCAAATTCTACTATGATCTTGATGTGGGAACTAGTCGGCAGATGTATGTAGGATGTACGAAAGAGTGCGGTTTAAATAAAGTATGAGCTTCGAGATTTATAGATGCAAGCGTGACATATATTTGCGCGAAGTATATTTACAATTGTATGTTTGCATGGCTCCTTTTAACTTATTCACACTTACAGTAAGTATAAATCAAGTAATATTTCAACGAAAGTTATGTTACGAAATTGTTTGGTACAGTGTTTATGAAAAAAGTATAAACAAGTATTACAAGAGGAAATAATTTTTTGTAGAATTCCATACCCAAACTTCTTTATAATGCCCACGTTTAAAGTGTTTCCACGTTAACGATATTATGCATAAGACATCGATGGGATTTGCCGTATCAGTGTGTGTATAAAAATTATTCTATAGACCTTTAGATGTATAATCGAAGTTATAGCTTCACATTTTTATAATACAGTACCAGTACGATAATATATATTTTTTTGTAATAATAAAGTAAAAGCTGTCAAAAATATTAACTCAGTAAAAAGAAATGCCATGAGCTTCATAGAAACGAAATGCGTTGAAGGAAAAACCAGAAGTTATAATACTTAATAAATATATTAGGGTAAAAGTATTGTGATACAATTATATCCCTTCTTATAAGGAATATGAATATGATATATTCGCTAAACAACGCTTTGATACAAAAATATATTCAAGTATTTAGTTTTATATATGTGTTAATCAAAATACTACTAAAACAAAATATAACTATTAGCACCAATTTAAATATAAAGGGGTCTTAAATTCACGCTCTTTGATAGATCATACGCAAAGTTCATCGTGTTAAGGTATTTCCATATCTGAGCCTCTATTTACACACATTTGCGTATATACTTTTCATGTAGGAGTAAGTCACGCTTGCGAAATTGTCACGTTTTAGTGCTTACAATGAAATGAAAATTGTGTAAATCGCAACGACATTGACATTGTCGAGTGAAAAACAAGGAACCCTTCTACCTTTGCAACTTGAGTGACACCCGGCGAAGGTTATCTTCCATTGGAAAGAAGTGATAACATTAAACGAGAGTGAGATAGAAAATGCCAGAGTATAGTGTGAAGTCAGTGTATTTGAATTTAATTAGATAGGTATCCATATAGTATGTGACACCATACATACATTTGCCGAATGAAAGGAAATTATTGTTGTTCATGTCGACAGGCTGAAAGAGTAATAGCTTATCATATTGACAGCATCAGAAACTAGAGAACTCTGATCATATTTTTAAACCCAACCTAACTATTGAGAATGCTATATCATTTTAGTATAATACTTCAATCAATTTGATGTTAATAGTTTCGAATAAATCAAGCTGATATAATCATCAGTTTAAATAGATAATAATATCTTTGAAAATTACTACGTTTCATTAAATTTTTCCATAAATATGTACAAAACCTTTTCATGCGCCAGTTAGCAATTCATAAATCATATCTCTTTTTTACTTTTTTTATCTCACTTTTTTCAATAATTCTGTACCGATATATAAATTTATGTATATATATGTAATCTTTGCACTCACCTTGTGTCGCTTGCGTTCACGTTCCGGCACTGCATGCCAATTAAATTGTAAATTCCAATCAAAACCGCCCACATTTACGCCGCCCGAGTCACGGTAGTGGAACTCCAATGTTGTATCATCAATGACATCGATGACCGGACAAACCACAGTGGTGCTATTGCGAGCGATGCGATCGAGCAGTGGCTCAAGCCAGCCTAAAGGGATACAACAAAAAAATAGTATATTAGAAATGCGGAGAGGAAAAAAATTAAAAAAATTTGCGAGGCAAGAAGCTGGACGAACCGGAAAAAATGTAATATTGCTAAAAAATATAGCGTAAGCGACGTGCCTAAATGTGTGCTGGCAGCCTTAATCTTTGCCTTAATAAAAAGTAACTGTAATTTATTGTTCAGGCAACCATGCTTCAATATTCTACATACGGTTACACAAAATGTTCTTGACACTATTTGTTCACCATTATCCACTATTTTTGTGCTTTATATCAAAGCTTTAAGGCCATAATCCGACTATTGAACTGAATGCGTTGACCCAACCGCAAAAAAACAAAAATAATAAATTCAAAAGTCAAAAAAAGTACAACTCACTTAGAAATAAAGTAAATTGGCATAAAATAGCAAATGCAATTACTCATCAGTGAGAAAGGTCGAGAAAATGTATATGCATGCTTTTAAGCGCCAAACATCGAAGCCATTGACCACCACCACCATTGCCATGGACCAGCGGCAAGCAGTCAAGCAAACAGCGTATTCACCAAACCGTAATCATAACCGCCAACCCAGGCACCCACAAACTAAGTTGAGCTCACAAAGAAAGCAGCAAAAAAATCCCCACACCACACTAGCGCAAACGGGTCAACATCCTTCCTGAAAGCTCGCACATACTCACATACACTTTTGTGGTGTATAATCCAATCAATTGCTCAGCAACCATACAGTCTCTAACACACCAATACACTCGCGCATATCCTGCAGTTTATCCCAATTCATATTCGCTACTGAGTTTGTTTGGTCATCAATCATTAAAAAGTAGAAATTGAATTTTACAGCTACTTCTCTGCTCCACATACAAGCTCCTGAACAAAACTTTAATTTTATTATTTCAAGTTATGACTGTTTAGTGCTTGTTCTATTTGGCAGCGAAAGTAATGAAAACTTAAAAAGTTTTGTGAAGCGAAAAATATTTGGAATAACACCCACCATAAACAATTTCTTCCGCCGCAACAAAAACTTAGAAAATATTTTAAATACTTAAACACTCTTTCTTAAATTGAGTTCTTCGATATGATCGTACTTGATTTGCTACTTCCCTGCTGTCTATGTTAGTGCGGCAATTGCTATGTAACACTCCTTTTTGCATAAAATTACATGTGAAAGCTTTTGAGACCGACTAGTCAGTTCGAAAGATTGGATAGACCACATTAAGATAGTACAACCTTTTATTACAACAGCTCTATTGGATTATATAGTATACAGTTTTTATACCAATTATTGTTCGATTCGCCAGACTCAAAACTTTGATGAAGCTAAGACAGCTAATAAACATAGGCGTTTTCAACAGTGGCTTGCTATTAGATTTGTGAATTAACCGAATTTGAATGAAGTATAACAAAGAACATATGTATAATACAGCAGAAAACGAATTAAAAAGCTTTTGTTACCGAGCAGTAAAAATCAACCAAATTTAAGTAGGTAGCCAAAAAAATTCAAATAAGGTTCAAATAATTATTGGAACGATATTTTAGTGATCGAAACATAGCGAGAAACCGATCTATCAATTGACAATCTAACTGTAATCTCATCTCGAATATCATGTGATTAAAACCTTGTTACAGCATTTGGTGTGTATGTCAATTTATCGTTATAATTTCGACCTTAATAAAACGCAGAATGTTCGAAATTCCAATCCAATATTATTAATTTTCTCGCTCCTTAAAGAGCATCATTTACATACATATAAGCATCTAATTTTAACCATCAAATATCACTTAATTAAGTAGCATTTAAAAATTATTTATGAGATTAAAACGCAATCTGTTTTGGCTGTGCTTCCATATCAACTTGTTAATGCCACAAGTAAATCACAAATTAGCCTACATGATTGCTAGATTAGATTCTGTGGCTGAAAATATTAACCGAAGAAGTAACAAAAAAACTGCCTGTACAGGCAGAGCATGGTATAAATGATATTAAATTTTGAATGAAAAATAAAATAAAAATCAGACAAAAATTGCGAGACTAATTCCTTTTAGATAGGTGTAAGAATGGGTCAAAGTGGTATGAAATTAGGATTAAACGGTTGTGAATTTGAATTATGAACGAATTACAGTTCCTATAAGTATGACACAACCCAATAATGTAGAATATAGTTATCTTGAGAACTTTTAATGTTTTAGAGTACCATTTGCACCTTCAACTTAAAGGGCCATACCAGTGTAACCCATGAGAAATTTGTCAGTTTTCGTGAATTTTTTTAAAGAAAGTACTGGATCAAATGTTTCGAAGTTTTTTGGGCATAATAAGGTATATTTTCAGCTATATTTTAAGATTTTTATTACATTTTTATTAAAGTTGAAGCTATTTACTATACAATGGCCTACGATTTTTGAAAATTATCAAAAATTAACTAAATGGCGTTGTTCGGTTTTTTAGGTAAAAAAACTGTAGTTTTTTTAATGTCAAATTGATAAATAAAAGATATCGTTGATTATTGTATAGTAAATATATTCTAGAACATTCAGTTTAAATTTGAAGTCGATCGGTCAATTTCTCGTTGAGTTATGATGTCAGCAGTTTTGAGAAATGTCGATTCGAGAAAAATGCGTTTAAAGTTTCGACTATAGCGGCTCGCTCTTTAGAAGACTTTCATTCAAAAACAATTCAAGATACGATCTTTCCACTTCCACAGGATATTCTTGAAAGTATAAGCAAAAAATGAGAACATCGATTTTTTGAAAATATCACACTGGTATAGCCTCTTAAGGGGTTATATACAGTTAGAAGGCCGAAAAAAAGCGAATTTTCAAGAATTTTTTCTGAGAAAACCTTTTAATTTATTGATCCAAAAATTTATACACATATTATGGTATCTTTTAACTGTATTTTAAGACTTAGTACTAGTAAAAATAAATATTTGAAAAAGAGCTACAGCTGATCTCCAGGAGCTCCTCTCAAAAAAAACGTTTTGCGGTGACCACTATATCTCGGAACTGGATCATCCGAAATTAAAAAACCAAACAGATTTCGTTAAAATAATGTTAAATCTAGTAATTAATCGAAGGAATATGCAAAATAAAATTTTTTTGACAAAATGGCGGTTTCTCAAAAAAAAAAAAAATCGATTTTTCACCGAAATTTCGGCCTTAAATTGTTTATAAAAAAAAAATATTAATTACTAAAAAATATATTTAAG
Organism: Zeugodacus cucurbitae; assembly: GCF_028554725.1. Taxonomy (NCBI): domain Eukaryota; kingdom Metazoa; phylum Arthropoda; class Insecta; order Diptera; family Tephritidae; genus Zeugodacus; species Zeugodacus cucurbitae. The sequence continues at coordinate 13,988,598 of NC_071671.1, forward strand.
AAGGTCGTGTTAAAATTTGAGACTAATCGGTCTAGCCGTTTTCGAGTAATGTTGGTCACCGACTTTGAAAACACCATTTTGAGAAAAACGTGTTTAAAGTTTGGACCTTGTACTTTCAAGCACTCTGAAACGCCTTTTCAAATTTTTCATTTGCTTGTAACTTTGAAAATATTCACCGGAACGATATGAAATTTTCTGTGTGTGTTCTTAAATATATGTATATTAAGAAAATGAAATAAAAAAAATCGATTTTTTGAAAATTCTAACTGTATATAACCTCTTAACTTCCAAACAAGTTCCACTATTGACAGCGCGATCTAACAATGTGCTGATATTTTTTTATAAAGTAATAAATGTCTGTAAACATTTCGAAAGAATTTTCTGTATTTTTAGGTTACTAGAAATTTATGAATTATAAACCACATTTGCTCCACTGTGGAACCTAAGCATTATTAACTAGCATTACATGTTTTGCTAACCGCAATGATATTATCGATTGGCTTTCGATAATAAATTCTGCCGATTGCCTACCGCGGCTTCAAATGCAGCTGTGTCAAGTGGGCTATGAGTGTTAGCAGATTTGCGGTTAGAAATACAAAGCTTTCCAGAATTATTTGTAATTAAATTTTAGTTTGAACTATTTCATTGTATGAAAATAGCACTGTATTTTAATAAAATTTTCAATTCTGTTTATTTCTATGGCTTTTATAAATTTGTTTTAATATTTTCGATAAACATGTGGTGGTTTCTTTTAATGTCAATGACATTTTAATTGCTTGACTCACGTTTTTGTTTTGCAATCGCTATTATTAAAGTGTGCTTTTGTTTATAAAAAATATAAATATTGAAGTTTAATTGCCCGCTCGCCCACACATATAAATCATTTCTCACACACTCACCTTCTGTGCACTCGCAGTGCGAATCCAAGTACGTTATCACCGGCGCTTTGGCATAGCGTGCACCCAGCAGACGCGCTCGTATCAGGCCCTCACGGCTGGGGGCTCGCAGTATCTTCACCTTCGGGTAAGCGCTGAAGTAATCTTCCAGCTGTTGTTTGGTGTGTGCTGCAACAACAAAAACAATGGCACATTGAAAAGTGGCTGAAGAAAAGTGCGCAGAAAATACGCAAGAAAAACTGCATTAAAACGCTAAAAAGCATGCATAATTAAATTGCAAATTGCTTCGAGAGCCTGTTTGGCCCGCTTGGCGGCGTGCGCTCACATAAAATGCCGCATTAAAATGCAAAGCATGTGCGCATGCGGCGCGCAACATATTACCAACAGTTTAAAAAATAACAATAAAGTGCATATTGTTGTTGCAACTTACGCATATCGGAGAAATCGTCGACGAGTATAATTTCGTTAATCAAATGCGGCGGCGAGCGATCCAACACAGAGTGCACTGTACGCAACAGCACCGACCACGCCTCGTTGTGGAAACAGATGATGACATCGGTGGCGGGCAGATTGTCCATATAACGACCTGGCTCCTTGCACCTGTGCAAATGGGAAACAATTTTTTAGTAATTTATTTATAATTAAACACAATTTTAGTTAATTTTCTTCCTAAAGAGTGAGGCAGAAATAGTGGTACCGCAGGATGTTGGCACTTTGGTAGTAGAACAAATGTTCACACTAAGCGCGCGACGTCAATGTAAATTGATTTTGAAAATTAATTATTTAGTTGAGAGATATTGTCTTAGTTAGTTAACATATGTTCCAATACACAGAAACAAGACACGTCGTATATTTTTGTTTTGTTGTTGTTTTTGTGATAAGATCCCTTTTACTCATTTTACATAAGTTCAATTTAAATAAAAAAAATACTTTTTTATAACTAATAATCACAATTATATGACAATATCAACGATATCGATATGTAATCGATCTGTAACGATAGTCAACTACTACAAATATGATTAACTAATGCTTGACCTCTCAAAAGCCTACAACTGCAGCTCAATAGCATTATTTCTACGTAGACGATTTTGAACTTTAACTTTCAGCGAAATAAAGTGATCTGAACCGATTATTTTTGGTCAACAACAACTTTTCCTATATTTTAATTTACGAAATCATTATTGTAAAGATTTGTTATCTAACATCTTCCTGCTCTATATGACATCTATTTATTCGGTACCACTTTCTTTCAAATAATAATAGTTAAATATTTGTATTATTTTTACTTACCATGCATCTCTTGGATCCGGCAATGAGCGATGCACCGATATCATATCGGATACATATTGATTAAATGCATTATTCGTCCAACCGTCATCGACGGCCTTCTTCATTTCAGCAGTCATGTTAGTGGGTAAATCAACAGGCTTACCCATCTCACCAGGCGCATCCTTGGGTGGAGATGGTGGTACGAGGACGCCTTTGTCTAAAAATAAAAGAAGAATAGTAATTAGTATTAAGAAGCAAATATTTCTTTATGAATATATCTCAAGTGAATTGTCAAAAGCAAAAAGAACATATAATCAGTTAACGGCAATATTCAATTATTTTAAGAAAGGATTATGCTAAACTGAATATCAAGACATGAATGATTGCCGCAGCAGCTTCGAGTTGACGCATGCGTGACGTGACGCTGCCGAACATATGCAGGGACCCATGTGCTAACTATTGTGATTCCTAACAACCTTACACAAATGGCAAGCTGGAGCAAATCCCACTTGACAGAATTTATCCCGCAAACTCGCAAACAAACAAAAATTGTGTTCGAGCTCAGCAAAAGCAAAAACTTGAAGGTTCAAAGCCAAGGAAGGATGTACAAAAAATTGTTGCATGTAGTGCATTTTGTAGGACAGCAACAAATCCATATAAATAGATTTCGCGAACCTTTCACAAGTTCTAAATACAAATGTATGCTGGTATGAGTGTGGCACTGTATATGTGAGGCGCAACAAGGATGCAAATATTGTCAATGGCAAGTGTCGAACAGTCGAACAAATATCAATAGAATTTCAATCCATTTAAAAGAACAACAGCGAAACACATATGGAAACACGAATGTGAACACGCAGCCCAATGTGAAACAGCCAAGCGAGAATTCAGCATGACTGCCATTGAAAGCGTGACGTGGCAGGATATTTGAAAGGTTATTTCAATGTTTTCGTAATGCAATCAGATGCATTGGAATCGTGAGAAGAGAAATTAAAAGTTGCGAAGTGTGTATAAAAAGGAAATTGGAATAGTAATAGAAAGCGAAAAGTTGCAATATATTACAACAGAATTAGGTACTATTTTTGCTGGAATAAAGTCTTGAGATGGAATATAATTGCATAGTTTGCAGATATGGCAATTTTGATACTGAGATGAAGAAATAATTAATGAAATCAATTAAATGAACTAAAGCGGGTTTTATTTAGAAATTTGTTCAAAATAAAAAAGAGCACATTTTGTGGTTTAATTAAGTTCCATCCATAATAATCGAAATAAAATATGCAGTTATCGTCTAAATAATTAAGATCTTATCAGATATTTTTTATGTTTATATAAACGACTTAGACTGTGAAGTTTAAAATCGTAAAGCATTTAGGCCTTAGTCCGCTTTGTATAATAATGTATCGAAGAAATATCACACCTAACCTCCTACTGCAACCAGCAACTCTCTGATACTGGAAAATAGCAAAACATGAAACGAAAATTGAAAAATTGCCAAACTGCTGGATAAGAAGTATCCAATTTGTTTGTAAGTACAAGCAATACAATTTGTTGACTGCCGTCACACATACACAAACAAATATATATCCAGATAGAAGAAAAGTAACATAAAAAGCTGGCAAAGTATTTTTGAATACATGACCTGTCCGTAAGCTGTGCGATGAATACTTATTTGCTCTAAATCATTCGTTTTCATTTTTTAATAAGACTTTCATGGATGCTCAGCTATTTGTCAATGTCAAGTCAGCCGATGGTACTCGCTTTGCATGGATAAAGTAAAAGGAACGCAAACAGATACCTATAAACGAATGTATCGGCCTTGAAGTATTACAAAAACAATAAAACCAATTATAGTGACTGTTGCATTTGTGTCATTTATTTATGTTTCACTTTTCACTCTTGCTTTCATTCGGACATTTGAATATATTATGGCTTTTGCAGTCGATTGTTTTCGGTTGATATTTTGGCAACTTGTTTTGACCAATTTTCGCATTTGTTTGCTGATTTGCTTTACATACTACTTCCATTCATCAAATTTTTTACATACTACTTCCATTCATCAAATTATTTACACATTCTTTTTCTATTACTGTCCCGTGATTTTTACTTCATTTTGGAATGCAAATTTCAAAACTACTGTGTTATTCATGCATATATGGTTGTTCAGTTGTCCTGTTGAGTGCCGATATATTATGTCTGGCCTTTTAGGGAACTGTGACACTCAGTTGCATATTTATAGCATACTGCTAGGCGTCATTGCGCTAGGATAGGTGCTTAAGCGTCCAGTTGAGTTCCCTCAAAATTAATGCTAATGTGATTTGTTATTTACGATATTTGTTGCATGCAACATGGTAACATGGTTTAATGTGTTTATAGGAATGATACATCTGTATAAAAATGGTGCTTAAATACTGGAAATTTTATTATAATATCACAGTGCTTGTTAGGAATGAGAATTAAGGTATATTTTTCCTACACATTTAAAACTGTTTTTACTGGATAAAGCAAAATATGAATATAATGTAAATATGTGTTGCCTACTATAAGGCGTAAAAAAGTATTTCCTCAAAGTCAGAAGCCAACATTAGTTCAATCCATTTATTGTGTTTAAGCTTCCGAAAATTGTTTCTCATATGAAGGACAACGATTTTTGCGGTTCTTGCTTAAGAATCTGCTGTCTAAATATTTTGCTAAATTTATGTAACTGTAACCTTTATCATACTGAACAGACTCTATAGAAATAAAGTGCACATATTTCATTTAATCCGCATAAAATTGGGTGCAAACCATGAAAATCGTAAAAATTATGAAAAAATAGACACACAAAAAAACGAAATAGTTAACAAAAGTTATGCGATAAAATTGGTTGCATGTTTGCATGTAAAGCAATAAAAAAACATTAACCAGCATAAAGGATTTGGCGACAGGAAAAAGAAAGCGAGAGTGGACAGGAGATAAGGCGTAAATTTATATTTAATAACAGTTATATTATATGTGGTTAGAAGCGAGAGAAATATAATAAAACATCGTTATGAAAGAGTATGTTATTACATTTATTTATATTTATGTATGCGTGTGTTTATTTGCATGCATTGAAAAAAGTAGCTTATTGCGCAACATAAATCCGCTTAAAAGCTTTATCTATATTTATTTTGTATATGCTGAAAATAATAAGAATATAATAACGATAGGCTCGTAGATGTACATGTTTACTCCATATCCGGCGGATCAAAGCATCATAATGAAAATATATATTTAACTTTTTATGAACATATGTATGTAATATATATATATGTATTTCTATTGTGAACTCAAATTGAATTTCCTGAGATGTCGGCCCTGGTAATATGCAACAGTCTGAATGGTTTGTAGAAGGTAGGCCTACGCATTTAAACAACAACAAAAAATATTGCAATACATTACAAATTCACCAGCATAAAATCAGAAAATCGAGAGAAACCAAAAAATGCATAGAGTAGCTTTATATTGAATTGTGTAGAAAAGTTGAATGGACCAAAACTTTTAATGGCAATTAAATATGAAAAATCAATGAATTTATTAGGCCCTTATACACATACACACAGCTACACACAATTTTATAAGTATATACATATACACAACCCCATTATAAATTTTATGAACATTTAAGTGTAGCGCACGCTTACTCTCTGTCTCTCATTGAACTGGTTCTTTATTGAATCGTGCTTTATTTCACTTGCGTTGCAAATTCTCGGGTTAGAATAATTGGTGGGATGGTGGAAAAATGCTGAAATGCTAGTTTCGAGTTCATTTGCGTTATTTATGCTTTTGTTTCACGCATTTCTATAGTGTTTTGTTTGTTGTTGTTTTTTCCATAGCACAGTTTTGTGCGCACATAAAAGCTTTGTTTAACAAATGAAGTGTGTTTTTGGAATGAAAGCATTGCGCATTGACCTATTAATTGTAGGTATTAATATCATAGCGGTGTACCAGGAGGAGCATTCGAGGTGCTTTAGAGCATACAAATTTCAAAAAAATTTTAAATCATTGCAAGCGGAAAATTTATTTATACGAAATCGACATAATATTTCGAAAATAATTTTTGGGTAAAGGCTAGTATTTGTTAGAAATTTCTTAAACAAGTAAGAACATTTTTTAATGGCTAAAACGATTTATGGCATGTATGTATGTGATTGGCGTTGCAACCGTTTAGCCGGTTATAGCCGAATCGACGATAGTGCGCCACCTCTCTCTCTCCTTCGCAGTTCGGCGCCAGTTGGAGATCCCAAGTGTAACCAGGTCGCTCTCCACCTGGTCCCTCCAACGGAGTGGAGGCCTTCCCCTTCCTCGGCTTCCTCCGGCGGGTACTGCATCGAACACTTTCAGGGCTGGAGTGTTTTCGTCCATCGGACAACATGACCTAGCCAGCGTAGCCGCTGTCTTTTTATTCGCTGAACTATGTCAATGTCGTCGTATAACTCGTACAGCTCATCGTTCCATCGTCTGCGGTATTCGCCGTTGCCAATGTTCTGAGGACCATAAATCTTACGCAAAATTTTCCTCTCGAAAAGTCCTAGTGTCGTCTCATCTGATGTTGACATCGTCCAATCTTCTGCACCGTAAAGCAGGACGGGAATGATAAGGGACTTGTAGAGCTTGATTTTGGTTCGTCGAGAGAGGACTTTACTGTTCAATTGCCTACTCAGTCCAAAGTAGCACCTGTTGGCAAGAGTTATTCTGCGCTGGATTTCGAGGCTGACATTGTTCGTGTTGTTGATGCTGGTTCCCAGGTATACGAAATTATCTACGACCTCGAAGTTATGACTGTCAGCAGTGACGTGGGAGCCAAGACGCGAATGCGCCGACTGTTTGTTTGATGACAGGAGATATTTCGTCTTGTCGTCATTCACCTCCACACTCATTCGCTTCGCCTCCTTATCCATGCGGGAAAAAGCAGAACAAACGGCGCGGTTGTTGCTTCCGATGATATCAATATCTGGCGTACGCCAGGAGCTGTACACTCTTGTAGAAGATTGTACCTTCTCGGTTTAGCTCTGCAGCTCTTATAATTTTTTCCAGCATCAGGTTAAAGAAGTCGCACGATAGTGAGTCACCTTGTCTGAAACCTCGTTTGGTATCGAACGGCTCGGAGAGGTCCTTCTCAGCGTCAATTTACACAGCCGTATTAGTTTTGCGGGGATACCAAATTCTGACATCGCGGCGTAAAGGCAACTCCTTTTCGTGCTGTCGAAAGCAGCTTTAAAATCGACAAAAAGGTGGTGTGTGTCGATCCTCTTTTCACGGGTCTTCTCCAAAATTTGGCGCATGGTGAATATCTGGTCAGTTGTCGATTTTCCAGGTCTAAAGCCACACTGATAAAGTCCAATCAGTTTGTTGACGGCGGGCTTTAGTCTTTCACACAGTACGCTCGATAGAACCTTGTATGCGATATTTAGGAGTCTGATCCCACGGTAATTGGCGCAGATTGTGGGATCTCCCTTTTTATGGATTGGGCAGAGCACACTGAGATTCCAATCGTCAGGCATGCTTTCTTCCGACAATATTCTGCAAAGAAGCTGATGCATGCACCTTATCAGTTCTTCGCCGCCGTATTTGAATAGTTCTGCCGGTAATCTATCGGCCCCCGCTGCTTTGTTGTTCTTCAAGCGGGTAATTGCTATTCGAATTTCTTCATGGTCGGGTAATGGAACATCTGTTCCATCGTCATCGATTGGGGGATTATTTATGTAATATTATAAACTGAAGCACTAGTAATCTTTAATGCCGAAGATTTATCATAAATTAACATTCAAGAAGATTCAAATCTTGTCTATTGAAAGATGAAAAGGCATAGATAAATTGCTTTCTTCTAAACTATTTTGCAAATAGCGGCCGTTCAAATATATGTCATTCTCATAACCAGTGCTTACGCCAAGCCACACCATCTGGTACTAGAACCCCTCCGATCCGTCCCCAGTATGATAATGTTGTGCCAATGGATTTTAGAGTTACCTTATTGTTTATAATAAACATTTAAATGATTGATATTCGTTTTGATGATCCGAGTTCAGTTTATTATTTCATAAGAACTTTCTGCAATGCTACTTATTCTATTCTATTTTAGTTGCGTTCTTGACCCGCCACCAGATTTAACAAATTGTTGCTTCTGTTGGCCCTAGGCGCCAGCAAGCGATGCAATCAGCGTTCGCAATGCAATTTAGCGCAATCAGTTATCAAGTAATTATATGCAACGATGAGTTTGCTAAATTTCAGATTTTCTGCAATTTTTGTTGCATTTTGTTTTACTTTTTATTGCGCTTAATTTGCCCCACGAAGCAATTAATTATTGCCGCCAACAATAGGAAAAGCATGCAACACTTAATACAAATGGCAGTCTCAGTACACACACACCCAAAAAGGCAGGCCTTAGTACATACATTTTAGTACGATTCGACATTCAATAATTTTATTTGATATATGGCATGACACACACTTGTGAATTAGCCCGCAGCGCTTGCGTACGTTTCGAATTATGAATCCTGCTGATGGCAGAAAATGCGTTTTATTGTTGCCACACGAGTTAGCGACAGAAATCAGCGTACGAGAACAAAAGCCCGTGCAGTGGGCAGTAAAATAATGTGTGAGTTTCGTATTTCATTGTTCAAAATTTCGTTCTATCCCTAATACTAAACTAGATAATGCGTGAGTGGTCACTTTTGAAACAACCAGCAATGTAACTGTTTCACTATTTTAAGTATAACATAGAGCTTTTATATGAAAGCTTTTTAGTTATTGTTGTTTAAAATTATGCGTTGGTAGGCGGTTATACATCCTAGCTGAATTTTGACTATAATCTAAAGCTTTCATTGGGCGACGTTATGAGTGTCGTATTAAATAATATTATATTTGTTAAAATAGTAATTGCTAAGAAAATTGTTTTTCATTGAAAAAATATACCGAATACTGGCAGGAAAATGAAATGAAAACGTTCCAGACTTTATACAGATACTGTTTAAGAGGAAATCTTAAATTGTGGACAACAATCTCATCTGAACTACATAGATAGATACAGCTAAAAAACATGCGAAACAGAACATAAGTTAGTTAGAGAGAGAGAGAGACAGATGCTTGTAAAGTTTTGTGAAAAAAAGTCAGAAGAAAATATTTAAGCATTAAATACAACAAAAACAATCAATTATATAAGAAAATTATGGTTCAGAACAGACACGTTGTTAAGCAACTTCTTTAGAACTCTGACTTGCTAAAACCGCTTTTCTATACACAAATACCGTATTAAAGCTCTTCGCCTAGATTCCCTTCGTCGTACCAAAAATGCCTAAAGTGATACCTAAACGCATGGTCTCTCAATAAAATGGGGTAATTAAGAGAAGTATGCGCAAGAAACAATTTAAAAACGGTTTCTCAAAACCATTTGTCTGCGTAATTGCTTGTGCAGGCTCTGTACACTCGTAAATCAGCGTTGTGCGAATGCATTGACAACGCGTAGACAACAACAATAACAATAAAAACGAATAGTCAAATTAAAAGTTACAACTACAAATGTAAAAATAAAGAAATGTTACAAAGAAAACAAAAACAACAAAGAAGCCACAATCACCCATTTGAGTATAGCAAACAAGCAACAGTTGGCAATAATAATATATTCTTGTGGTTGTATGCATGCGCTTATGTATGCGTTTAGTGATTTGCAACATTACATTCATGCCACCAACAACAACAGCAATCATTTTGCACTTCACTACCACATCATTGCCAACCAAGTGCCGCCGCGAGTACAATGTGGCATGTGGCAGCCACAGTGGCTGGCTATGGCGTGAGCAGCAACTGAAGTGCGTGGCATGGCAATTTAAGCTGAAGGCGCATTTAAATCGCGCTTTAATCGTTTATCAACAACGATAAAACTTTAAACGCCAGCCGACAGATGAGTAGTGGAAGACAAGCATTTGAGGCCTATAGACGGATGTTGTAAAGAACGATACGAAATTAAACATATATAAATATGTGGGTAAATATTTATTTGTATGTATGTATAAGTGGTTGTGCAAATAGTGAAGACGTTGCAGCTAGCGCTGTTGCAAGTAGACAAATGTCTGAATATATGTTCTTTCACAACCATTGGATAACATATATATATATACTTCATAAGAATAGTAGTTTCTTGTTGCGCGTTTTGCGAAAGTGTTCAGTGCGTCCTCTGACAATGCAGCAATTCAAATATAATTTTTCATGTGGCATGTCACATACTGTGCTTTGCGTGTTTAACTATGTATTATGAAGCCTTGCGCTTTTGTAAATATCTAGAAGCAGATTTGTGGGTATGTACTGTTAGTAGCTGTAATTGCAGCTGTCGCAGCATTTGATTAACCTTCAAAATAAAATAATATTCATTTTATAGCATTTTAGATCCTGAACTATTTAGATGAGGATTATGTGGTTCAATGCTAAAGTCCAGATGTTGCAATACCCAGATGTTTAAACCAGCAGGCACAATTGTGGCTAAAATATCCTCTTAATCATGCGCATTAGTGTTGCAGCATTTTCTTTGATGGAAATATACTTAAATCTGCGTAAAATATTTTGCTTACTACTTCGTTTCTGGCTGGGGCCATGCCCTACGTCGTTTTAAATTAATTATAATTGATTTCGTGTTAAGGGGGGGGGGGGGGGGTAAGGTTTGACAACTTTTTTTAATTTTTTGTTTTATTTTTTTTTTCTGAACCATCAACATTTCAAGAATATTGTGTTAAAGTTTTAGGCCATTTGGAGAAAAACTAACGAAGTCACAGCAGGTTGAATAACGGTACCTCTAACTTAGGTTTGTGCGCCGTCCAGCTACCTGCGCTGAGTGTACAAAACTTTGAATCGATTTTCCCAAATATGTAATTTTTAAAGTCGGTGACCAGCCTACAGAAAAAACCACTGCATCGATCGTTTTGAAATTTTGAACAAATATTCTACATATATATAGCTCTCGAATGACGTCGAGTTTTTTTTACTAACAATTTTGCAATAACAAATAGGTACATTTTTTCGTCTAAAATCGTCATTTTGGCTTGAAAATGGTACCAAAAATTGAAAAATAAAAAAAAAAACTCGACGTCAATTGAAAGATAAACTAATAAACTAAAGAAAGCATTTTGATTTTTTGGTTTCGGATGATCCAGTGATGCTGTAGGCTGGTCACCGCACAAAAACTTCTTTTTGAGGTGCCTGAAGAGTTCGACGATAAATCCGTTATTCCTCGCTATTTTTCGATAAAACTTTTTTCAAGTATCCTTCAAATGTTGTACTTTCATATAATTATAAGTAAAATAAACCTACAGCAATAATTTTTTCTAAAAAAAATCATGAAAAAAGGTCTTTTTTCGACGAAACAAACCTTAAATTTGGTATAAAGGATTGCACTATGAAGGTTCATATGTGGATGTAATTTTTTTGGAGAAGTAGGCGTGGGCCCGCTCCCTACTAAGTTTTTTGTACATCTCTCGTAAACTACCAAAGCTATATCAACTTTCTAGAGTCGTTTCTTTTAGGTACTACCTTATACAGTCCAAAAATGGAGGAAATCGGATTATAACCACGCGCTCCTCCCATACAAAGGTTATGTTGAAAACCACTAAAGATGCTATAATTCAGTAAGGAAAACCACCAGAAACCTTAAATTTCATTATAAAGATGATACAGAAGAGCTGCACTCAAAATGGTATACAAAATTTTAAATGGGCGTGGTTCCGGTGGTGGTGGTGGGTCAAAAACCATATCTCCGAAACTACTCGAACAATTTCAATGAAATTCGGTTCTTAATAACTTCCTAGTGTCTCAATGATATGTTGTGAAAAAAGGCCAAATCAGTTCTTAACCACTCCTACTTCCCATATACCAGAACTTTGAAGTCGATCTGAATCGTTTACTTTACAATTTGGGTATTCACAAGGTGTCATATTGTCAAATTTTTTTAGGACTGTCATATCAACACTGTTGTTGTTTCACATGCAAAATTAAAATATGACTTATACAACACTGCGTGGTATGTTTCTTGAGTTCGCTATTCTATACCCCTACCCACTTGCTGCCGAATGTTTTCGGTTGTTTGCGGCATATGCCTAGTACTGCAGTAACCGGTTACTTTTTGGACCCGGTTTTTTTTGGTACACACTCGTAGCAGTGTGGGCGGTCGGTGGGTGGGGCTTTGGGGCGTTTTGGGGCAAAATTTCGACGAGTGGGTAGTCGGTTTTCTGTGAAGAACCGGTTTTTTGGGTCGGTCAGTGGTCAGTTTTGCTCGTGCCCTTCTGCCCGAACACTTCTCAACCGATTTTTACCGCACATTGTATATATCTGGAAAATACGGACATATATCTGGTTTTGGCCTCAGTAAAAATCGCTGTTTTTTGCTAAGGCCAAAATCGGATGATCGCATATATATATTGATGATTTTTTATCGCGGATCGCGGATCGCGGATATATAGCATTTCTGTCTTCTTAATTTTTCACTATCAGTTGATTAATAGCGTATTCTGCCCTGTATTCGGATTTTCAAATTGTGGATGAGAGTTGACCAGCATAATAGGAAGACATTTCTCTGTTCTTTTATCGCGTAAAAATGGAAAACATTCAAAAAGGTAGTAAAGCATTTGTATAATGTTGAAATAAAAAAAGGCAGCATTTTCATCGAGAAAAGAAAACCCTATAAGTGTAGAAATATGACAAAATATGATATACAACAGTTAAGGGTGCTCACATGTGTCGTATTTTTTAAGAATATTAAAAAATGACATAAGACATTAATAAAGCTTGTGAATTGCCTAAATATATAAAGTAAGCACTAGTGAAGATATCGAAACAGAATTTAAATAGTGGCATCGAAATTGGTCCATAAGTTATTCAGACCTTATATAACGAAAATGAGGACATCAATGAACTTTATACCATATATATGCCGAATATGTGAGTCAAATTGTTTGTTATATTAATAAATTTATATAAATAAATTGCGAGAGTATAAAATGTTCGGTGACACCCGAAATTAGCCCTTTCTTACTTGTTTTTACTTAAGCTCTTTCTAAATAATCGAAATCGCCAGATTTGTTCCTAAATATTCATAAATAATTCATTTAATGCAAGATCCATTTTTCAGCAAAAATATTCCACACAACATTGTGTTGCCACAAATTAGACATTATCAGCCTAATCGTTTTATGACCACTAACCACTAACCACAACAATAAAGCACTGTACTTTGGGAAACATCAGTAAACACCGCAAAAACGCAATCGGCAGGAATTAACACAATGCCTAATGGCTTATAAAGTAAATAAGGGTATGTATACATTATATATACGAATATATATATATACGCTGGTGATGAGCTGGCTACTTAAACAAACTCACAGCAGCGCCATCAAATTAATGCGCGGAAATGTTGCACGCTCAGCGCAAATCACAAAACAGTGAGGTGCAGCAAAAATTAAGCGCCAACAAAGTATAAAATAAATGTATATATATATTAACTGTATATATGTACTTTTAAAAATGACTAAAATGACAGTCAACTTACCATCCTCTTCGGGCACCTTTTTGATGCCGCTCTTGCTGGGTTTATTACCCGCAATCAATTTGCCACGATAGACGCGTTCGTTTGGCTGCGCCGCCGCATCCACCACCACATTATTCCGCACTGATTCATCGCCCACATTAAGATCAGGCCCAAAATTGCCATCCGCCTGTTGGGCTAAATCTTCATTTGCATCCAGCTGATTGTCCTCGAGTGGTGGCACATCGCCTACACCGCGCCGCTGTTCGCGTCTACCACTTTCAACGTACGCGCCACCATCGTTCGCTGCCACACCGCCACGATCCACGCCGAAACCGCCACCGCCCTCGTAAATGCCCGGTTCAGCATCGAGCGCGTTAGGGGGCGCTGCGCCAGCACCGACGTTACCGCCTCCACCAACACTTTTCAGCGCCAACGACATGCCGTTCCATTTGCTGCTGCCACCTTGTGAAGAGTCATCGTGGTATAGGAAGAACGCCACTGTGAACCAGATGGCGGTGAGCATGGCAACGATTTTCACAATAGACGCAGAGCGTCGACGCCAAATGAACGCCATTTCTTGTGCTTGTGTGTATTGTGTCTAAGTTTTTCGTTTTTGTTGTGATAGTGTTTTTGTAGTGCTGTTAGCGCTCTCTGCACCGTTGACTAGAAGTTGATGTATTTCAATGTTGTGCGCCTCGTTATTGACAATATTTCATTTAAATGCATTGACCCTATGGCTAGCACGCTCCTTCGACTGCTCTCGTTTTCTACTTCTACAGTCAAAATGGGTTATTTCTACCTCTTTCCTCCGCGTCGCTTCACAGTCGTAGCGCGGCGTTGATATATATTTTTTATGCGCCTAAATGTATGCCTCAATTAGTTGTAATTTATATTTTCGTTTACCTTGCAAAGTTGCTGCGTTGCGTTTACTTGTTTATATTTGTTTGTTTATTTCCCTGCGCAATTAGTTAGCATAATTTTGGGTGCCTATCGTCGTTGTTTGGCTTAGAAAGTGAGTGAATGTTTGTGGTTATCGCTATTTGGTAGTTGTTATTGTTTTATTAAGCGATGATCAATGACATATATTTTTATAACTGAAGTACCTTTACTGGAAATTATTACAGCGGTTTGCGCCTGGAGATATGCTTCCAAAATTTAATTTTTTAATTTAAATGCTATTGATATGTTTTTCTGAAGACTTTCAGTCGGAAATATACAAAAATTATCAACGAACAAGCTTTAGTGTATTTTTTTCAATTCCAGATTTGTATTTGTTTGTTTACGTTTGCAGTTTTCCACGTCCACGGTATTCGCTGTATTTACCTTGCCCTGTTCGACTCAGATATTATTTTGTTTTCTCACTCCTCTTGTTTTTCTTTCTAATTTGAAATTTTCTTCGTGCGTCTTTCACGGTTGCTCTCTAACTCAAAATATGCACAAAAATCTCCAACTGTAAGGTCTCTGCTTGCCTTCGTCGCACACGTTCTTTATTTGTATTTATTGCCTTTTCACCGTTATGCTGTCTTCGTTTTATTGTGTGCGCGTTTTTGTTATTTATTCAACATTCACTTTTATTTATTCGTTTTCTGTTGCGCTTTTATTGTGTTGAACTTAACCGCGTTGTCGTTCTTGGTTCATCGCATTAGTACATATATGTGTATGTCTGTGCTTGTCGTCTTCAATTTTGCCTTATCACTATGCCGCTCTTCCCACTCTAACACGTTCGGAAAAAAGTACTCTTGTCTTTTGTTTACTTTATGTCCTTCCCTAAGTGCTTTCGCAAAAGTGTTTTATTTTCATTTCAGCGCTACTGCTTCGTGATGATGTTGTTGCTTTTATTTATCTGCCAAAGAAAAAATTAAATGAATGAGTTGATATGTTCTGCTTATTTTTTTTTTAAATTTATTAAATAACTTGGGTATGTAAATATTTGTAGACAATTAATTTCTTTTTTCAATGCACTAATTAAAGAAAATAACAGTTAATATAAACTAAATAGCTCAAGTACTAAAAAGTACACATAAAAGTTCATGTGAAATCCTGGAGGATATTACTCACATTCCGATTAGAAGTTGGGGGCAAGTAATTAAGTATAACTTCATAAGAAGCGTATAGCCTTTTCGTACAGCCACAATAGTTTTTGAATTTTGTACTGTCGGCTACTTGATTCCCGATCAGCTGCTATACATTTTTGTCTTTGCTGTCCAGTTTCATCTCGATTTATATTCGATTAAAAATAAGATTTTTCCTTTGAATGATAAATCGATCTATATCAGCAATTTAATTGAGCAAAGGCCGATTAATTAATCAATTAACTTCTGTGCGAAAAGGCTGTTAGGCTGTTAAAACTTAATTGGTTCAATCAACTCATATTGTACATATATAGGAAATGTAGGAGCTTCAA
Organism: Zeugodacus cucurbitae; assembly: GCF_028554725.1. Classification (NCBI taxonomy): domain Eukaryota; kingdom Metazoa; phylum Arthropoda; class Insecta; order Diptera; family Tephritidae; genus Zeugodacus; species Zeugodacus cucurbitae. The sequence continues at coordinate 14,004,703 of NC_071671.1, forward strand.
AAACAATCGAGAATATTGAGAGTAGCTCACTGATTAGTAGTCTGCTCCATCAAGAAATTAATGATTTTTGTAGGCTTTTTATAGCGCTCCGTAACTGAGTCAATTAGTCAATTGAGTCAATCGCAGTAAAGTTCAGACCATTAAATCATTCAATACTCGTAAAAGAAGAAAAGTACAAAAGTTCAGCAAATAGAATACAAAGCTTTCGCAACCCAAAACGCAAACTCACTGCTACTAGTTAACGAAATACCAGTAAATAAATAACTATTTATCGGTTTTCCATTACCATTCCCCTCATCAAAACTTTTCCCCTGCAACACTCATTCCCACCCGCACTTTGATATTCATTAAACGATTTGACAGCTACGATTGACGTATATAAATTGCACCGTGACAACTGATTGAGCAGTAAAAGTGCAAAATAGTGTATATAGGATATTGGCGTTAATTTTTTCCCCATATTACTGTTATTTAGTTTGTCACTTTTTTTTATCTTGTCCTCTGGCATATTTAATTGCTTAGATTATCGTTGCGCTGAGATTGTTGATGATGCGCGCTTTGTCATATTTAGTTGTGTCCGAGTGGGTCGGATATGGACCGAGAGAGTGAGTGAGAGTGCGACAATAATGGCAAAGCATGGGTGTTGTTGTAGTGATAATTAACTGGAATGAGAATGTTTTTAATTAACATATAAGTGACTAAATAAATAAGTGAACGCGTTCGATAGGTAGAACGAGGTGATAATATTTGTGGAATGAGGAGATTAATATGGGAATGAATGGCAAATAATGCAAAATTGTAAAAAAAAAAATTAATAAAGATAACAGTAAATATAAAAGTGAAATATGGTGTTGCGGTTAATGAGGTAAAGCGAATATGGGAAATATTTTTAATTCTATGAAAATATGTCAGTTATCTGTTTTAGAGAAGAAATATTTGTTCAAGCAAGTATTGAAAAATATCTTCGACAAATTTTTCACAGATTGATTTTGTTTTAGATAGATATTAGATAAATAGCTCAAGGTATTAGATACATAATATATCATGAATTGAATTCAATATTCTCTATAAATAAATTTCAACAAGTATTTTTTTATTGTAATATTTCAATATATTTGTGTTAAATTTTATCCAGGTGGCAACCATATTCAAAAGTTATATTATTTTGTAAGAGTTCGAATGCATCCACAGTCTTTGTATTCAGTCGCGAGGTACGAACTGAGATAGCGCTGGGCAAAAAGAGAAGCAGCACGTTCGTTACCGAAAAACTAACGACGCCAATTGAAAGTGAAAAATGGGAATGATTATTAAAAAAGGGGAATAGAAATGGAAAACAAACATTTCGTAAGATTTGGCTTTTCAGGTCAGTATGACATACTAACTTTTAAACTTTTGCTGTTGTTCGAAAAAAGCTATAAATCTGTCACCAATTAAGCTACCAAAGCTCAATTTTGAAACAAAATGCTTTAGAGTTATTTCAGATACTGACTAAGGTTCAAGATATCAAGACGAATCTGTTTCCGCAAAAGTTTCACAATTCATAGAAATGTTGTAACTATAATTAATGCTGCTCTAGGGCAATAATAGCCTTTTTACACATCCAAATTAATTGATCAATTGAAATTTTGATTGAGAAACTAATTTTGTCTCTTCACACTGGACTACTCGATAATTGATCAACTTTTATACATTTTTGTTTTTCCTTTTCATAAGAAGTTGGTAAGTTTCATCAGCTGATTGCTATTTTAGCAGCGATATCTACTGTCGTGTAGCGTGAACATCAACTCGCAAACAAAGAACGTATATATAATTACAAATACGGTCTTTTTCGCAGAGTTGCATTTCATTTTCTAGTCGATTAAAATTAATTTCAAAATTAATGGAGATTTTTATTTTGTCTGGTAAATCGATCTTAATAAGCGTTTTAATCGAGCAGAGGCTGGTTAATTAATCAATTCCTGTGTGAAAAGGCTATAAGGATATTACATCAAAAACAAAATAAAAAGGAAGAAGTGGTTGACCTCCAACAATAACCGTAGTACAGATGGAAATTAGATATATATGAAGAGAATAGCGAATAGTTAGTAATAAACGGGTTTGACACTGCCAGAAATAATTCATAATTAAATTGTTGACAATCTTTTAACTGGACAATTAAGACTACTCGAACATGATTTAATTAGTGTACAATTAGTTAGTCATTAAAGGAGGGCATTCATGTAAATTTAATGTCAGTTAAATACTAATTGTGTAATTAGTAAATTCAGCAGGGAAAATTAACTAGGGATTAATTTACTAAACTAGCATTCCAAGTCACTTAATTTAGTCAATTATTAAATTAAGACAATTAACAAAAATAATTGGTATATTGACTTAATTAAGAATTTTGTAAAACAATTACGAAATTATCCTAAATTTCTCTAATCGTTTTAAAGGATTTTTTTTAAACAAACATCAAATTTTTAAATTAAATTTAGTAATAATAAATATTAAAATTTGTTTTCAGTGTATGAAAAAATTGCACCTTTTTGTTTTACCTTTTTACAAACTTTCAAATCATTGGCATATGCGTTTGCGTACAATGCTTAGATACTTACAGTGAATAAGCATTTGATTTAAATGAAAAAAGTCAACAGACAAACAAACCGGTTATTGGCGGTCAACCACGGGAAGCGAAACCAAATACACCTAGATATGTACTTATATAAACCCGCATGCAAACTTAAGAAAGTAAAAAAATTACAAAGAGCTATGTTAAGAATCGCCATCTGTTGATTAGTACTTGCACTTACAGATATACAGACACTTTCCTATATGTACTTATATACTTAGACATGCAGCTATAATAATTGCCATTTATTCTTCTCTACGCTTTTTTTGTTGCTATAATTCTGGGTTACGCTATGCTGTGCTATGCAGAACGTACTTACATAGACTTTTTGTTCTATTGGTGTGGTCAACAAACTCAATTGCAGTCAAGTGCAATGGCTAATAGCTAATGGCTAATACACATGGTTAGTTTAGTTGGTGAACAAACTGAAATTAACCGAAGCGCAACCGAGAACACGACAAACAAAAAACATGAGCTGCATTGGAAACTGGAAAATCTATTCGACTGACAAGCGTGGCGTGGAGACATGTTACAGAAGTGTTGCAACAAACAGCTGAAAAGGTATTTATTTTTTCTGTTGTTGTTCAGTTTCAGTTTTTTCTAACTTCCCTGAGGTGTTGCGCGTAAATGTTTGCAGGAAGATCATTGAAGCGGCTGTCAGGTAAAACCACAAAGGCGAATTGAATGGCGAGGCTAAACTGATCAACCGATAGCCGGACATAATTGTACGAAGAGCATCGTAGAGGTTGCTCGGTGTAGGGTGTGTTGTTGGCCTCAGAGTACCTTAGTGCACACCAATGCTTTTCTTCTGCCGCTGGGCATGTCATGTGCACTGATCGGCAAAGCGGAAAATCAGCGATATAATGTTATTACTTAATATAGACAAAGGCTATAACAGGGCAAATAAATGGAAAGACAAAGCAATAATATAAATAAATAAGGACGGCCTTAATGCAATGAAACTCCATTTGTGAGGAAGGGATATGGGTGCTCGTGGAAGTTGTGGATAATAATACTAAGATATCTCCAATCTAATGTTATGTAAAAATAAGGAAAAAAACATTAAACGATGAAAGAAAAGGGAAAGTAGAATGCTTTGCTTCATTCACAAATCTATTGTCAATACTATACTCATACAACTCATTGAGTACTTCTAATAATAACTACTTGTAATCTAAACATTTATAAGTGCTCTAGCTCTCTGTTTGATTGGCTTTTATTTTCCCAAAAATTGGCGAATCGATAACAACCATAAAATCAGTATTAATTAGTCACACCTATTAGTAATATGTTCCGCTTACGGAAGTACTCCAAAGTGATGTGCAGATATGCCATAAGTTCAAATTACTGCTTTTACCGAAAACATGTTTCCATAGAATATTATTATTTAGAGATGTGACGGTGAGTCTGATAAAGTTTTTGTTTTTCGGTGTTTGTTTACCAAATTGATTTACCATTCAACGTTTGACACGTTCGGTGATAAGCGAAGTGTTGGTATTAATTGACGTAATATATGCGTATTTTATAGATAAAGTACTGTATTTATACCCGGTAGGAAATTTTTGGGAAAAAATACTTAATACCGTTGGAAAATATGTTGCCGTCGCTTATGAACCACTGATTTGTAATCGTTCTTTATTCAAAAAGAAATACATTATTGGAGGTAATTTGTTCTTAAATTGAGTCAACATATTTAGTATTCACACACAATTCAATTTTGCACAGTTCTCAAATTCTGAGATTGAAAACACCTAAGATCATGCTGCAAAATGCTATTTAGTTGAAGCAATCAAGTAAGCACGCTTAGTTTAACTACTCTATTATATGGTATATAATTTCTGATATTATCCTAATTATTGCTTAATTAGTGGTCTGTGTGAACAAGATTACCAATTTTAGTATTGCAGAATTATTATTTTTAGAAAAATTTCCGATTTTGTCCTAAAAAGTCTGTCAATACTTCATGTGTTCTAATATAAAATATATAATATTTCCTAATGGGGCCTAAAAAGTTGTTTGTGTACATATTACCATATGTTCAAATACCGGAAATTTTAAAGTTAAAAATTTAAAGACTAGAAGCAGTAATAATGTTTTTTTTTTCACTTTTCAACTGAAAAACTTGAGTTAATTAGAAGGAACATTATGTAATTTATGTATGATATCGGATCATAGATTGTACAGAGATATGAGAATAGTATGATAATTGTTTCGGAAAAGGCTGGAAGAATTGAAAATAATTGACAGTTTATAAAATTAGAGAGTTAGCGAAGGCTTTTATATTTCCTATGGATTAAATCATGGTTAGATTAAATTAAAATCCAAACGCGAGAATATTGTCCATAAGAACGTTGAAAAGTTCCTAGCACCGAGATTTAGAAGCAAAGGCCAAACTCAATTTTCTCTGTACCAAAATTTGAATATCTGCTCCGACTCAAATGCTTACTGATTTTCTGAAAATCAGAGCGGAAAAAGTTCAAAATTTAAAGAAAAATCACAGCAGAGAGCATAATATAATTAAAATTTCATTGAATCAATTAAAATTATTGAATGGTTATAAAAAAATACATTAAAACATGAAAAAGCGCTCTGATATCATAAAACAGTTATAATTGCATGATTAATGTGCATGAAAATGCATTCAATAAATAAGTACACCATAAAGTGGAAAAAATATGGAAAAAAAGTAAACAATTCAAATAATAAAAAAAATTTAAATACCGAAATCAAATGAATGGCACAGTTTTATAAAAAAGCGAACTCCAACCAAAAAATGATCAATTATATTGAGTTTATTATGTTGCAATATTAACACCAATGTCACTTGCCACTCATCTTTTAAATAACCGTATACATAATGAAGAGTAATTGTGAAACATTTCCAATAAAAAAGTACCTTTATTAAATTATGCAACAACAGCCTTAAAAGGTGCTTAAGAGTGTAATTAGTGGACTGACGGCGACAGCTAAGGATAAAAATATGGTTGATGTAAAAGGCTGACCAGCATAATTGGAATGTAAGTTATGTATTTAATTATTGTTTGGCGCTCTGAAATGCGACAAACCGCAAATAATTATACAAATAAATTACCAGATAACCAGAAGTTGATAATGAGGATTTTAAATTCACGCAATACAATTAATGTGTTCAGTTTTAAGGTAATTTAAAAATACAAAAGTGTTAAGCATTAATTGATTTATAAAGTCAAAGTTTTATCACAGATCTAACATTGGGCGCTACTAAGATACAATTCCATTCCATCATACCTACATACAATCCCAATATGGAACAAACTTTTGAGTTGTGTTACGAATAAAACAATACTCAGAAACACCATTTTATCTAATCAATTTCATTAATTCCTTAAACCAGTAGATCTCTCGTGAATGGTCGTGTTTACATTTGTTCAGTTTGGATGGCATCAATGGCACATCTTTTGGGACTATTGATCGGAGAAAGTAAGTTGATGACACTAACTTTTACGATTTTCAATTGAATAGAAATCCATACTTTTAAATTTAACTGGAAATAAGTGCAGAAAGCTATCATGAACTTTCAATATTTCGCTTGTTGTCCCCTTAACAACACAGTTCTTTACGAATTATTTTATGCACACATTGCTTTTTTTTCGGCGGTTTTGTGTTTTTACACGGTCAGTGGGTGCATAAATATTTATGGTTGTGAGCATTAAGTGCTCAACTGATGGCCATGTCGTTGCCTTGTTTTGCTTAAAATTGCGATTTGCGATGAGCAACCCGTTGATACTTTATGCTTTGCGGTGATGAACAGGCAACAAATAATTAACATATTTTATTATAATTATTGTTGGTATTGTTTTGTGCTGTGCGTGTCTGGTGCTGTCGGAACATTGATTACAGACGGTATTAATGAAATGCGCTGCTATAAGGCAGCAGCAATAAAGTCAGGCTTAGCTGAGAGATATACATACATAAAGACAAATATATGTATGTATACATTGTATTTTTCTTAATATATATTTTATATTTACACTGTTGAGGCTGATGAATTGATTAATTATACGCACATCGTTAATTATGCATGAATTGGCATGCACACTAGCTCCATTTTGTGTGTATGTGGGTGCCCTTTGCTATGATTTGCCCCTATTTATCTAAGTTCAGCCACTCATTTAGACTACAGACTAAATGAAAATACGTGTAGTACAAATAGTGTCAGTGACAACAACTACAACAACATGCAACATTTCCTCTGCATAAATCACTGCTTTGCATGAAATTGTGGGGCAGCAACAGCAGAATGGTTCGTGGCATGCTTCGATTGACATTGCTACCACCAAGTGTTAATACATTGGCGCTGCTCTAAATTAAGTTCAAAAACAACAACAATAACAATAACAACATTGTCGCACATAATTAATGAGTACGAGTATATTGCAGGTGGGAATCCTTTTCACAGTAAGCTAAGTCTATATGTATGTGTGTGTACACAGTGCGAGCTCAAGGACACACGCTTCAGTGATTAATTTGAATCGGACTGTGTATTTCCTAAGCATCGATCGATGGCACGGCCGGAAAATTAAACAAATTTATTTCATTGGAATATAATTCTTTTGTAGAAATGCTAATGAGTATTTATACAATATTTGGTGAATATTAATTTCGCAGTCCTTTGTAGGTGAGCTGTAAAAATTATGTTTGGAAATTCGAAGCAAAACTAAAATGCACCTCGCTGATTATGCTAACCAGGGAATCTGATTACTGCGTCAGTGGCAATAAAAATTGGAACTATATACATAGTTAGTTGTAAGCTTGTAACCGTTCTTGAAGAAATGTTCAGGCTATAAACGGAAAATGTAGTCAATAAAGCAGGGAATATTTTGGATAATATTATAAAATAAAATAATAATATATATAAAAAATATGTAACTATATAATAGAAATAAACCAACATATAAACAACTTTAAACTAATCTCACATCCTTGGAAGACCCACTCGAATCAAAAACCTGTTAAGATATTATAGAATTTCAAATTAAGTGTTTGGGTTGAAAGGGCCGGTGTGACTCAACTACTGTATTATATTGAGAAACGGTGCTAGGAACTGAAAATTGTTAAAATCGGATAATAACCATGCCCACATCACATACAAAAGTTAGGTTGAAAATTACTAAAAGTGCGTTAACTCACTAACGAAAAACGTCAGAAACACTAAATTTTATGGAAGAAATGGCAGAGAGAAGATGCAGTCTGATTTTTTTACAAAATGGAAAATGGGCGTGGGGTCGCCCACTTATGGGTCAAAACCCATACCTCAGGAACTACGCGACAAATTTCAATGAAATGTATAATATTTTCTTGACACCCACACATATCAAAAGTGCATGAAAACGGCTCACAACCACGACAACTTCCCATATAACTCAAATTTGAATTCCATCTAATTCCATCACTTTATAATATATACATAAGGAACCAATGAAGATAGCGGAATAAAACTTTGCACTAATACTGAAAATGATCTGTAGCATCACTTGTGAAAAAACTGTCGAAATCGGTTCAGGAATTACCTCAGCCCTCATACCCTATATGTGATGATTTTCGCTATTGGACTTTATGCCGTATATGTGGGTCAAAATGTGTGTTATCTTAATAAAAATATAGCAATAAATTGCGAGAGTATAAAATGTTCGGTTGCACCCGAAATTACCCTTTCCTTACTTGTTTAAAAGTATACTTATGAGGAAAGTGATATGTTTCAAAATACTCATTTAAAAGAAGATATAGTAGAACAAGTAAGGAAGGGCTAAGTTTGGGTGTAACCGAACATTTTATACTCTCGCAATTTATTTATTTAACTTTATTTATATTAATAATATACAATTTGACCCACATATATATATATATATTTGGCGTAGGAACCGCTTTAAGCGATTATAGCCGAATCCACCAGAGCGCGCCACTCATTCCTCCTTTTTGCTTTTTGGCGCCAACTGGAAACACCAAGTGAAGCCAGGTCACTTTGCACTTGGTCTTTCCACCGGAGTGGAGGTCGTCCTCTTCCGCGGCTTCCTCCAGCGGGTACTGCATCGAATACTTTCAGAGCTGGAGTGTTTTCTTCCATCCGTACAACATGACCTAGCCAGCGTAGCCGCTGTCTTTTTATTCGCTGAACTATGTCAATGTCGTCGTATAAATCGTACAGCTCATCGTTCCATCGTCTGCGGTATTCGCCGTTGCCAATGTTTAGAGGACCATAAATCTTGCGCAAAACCTTTCTCTCGAAAACCCCAAGAGTCGTCTCATCGGATGTTGTCATCGTCCACGCTTCAGCGCCATACATCAGGACGGGAATAATGAGCGACTTATAGAGTTTGATTTTGGTTCGTCGAGAGAGGACTTTACTTTTCAATTGCCTACTCAGTCCAAAGTAGCACCTGTTGGCAAGAGTGATTCTGCGTTGGATTTCAAGGCTGACATTGTTGGTGTTGTTAATGCTGGTTCCCAGATAAACGAAATTATCTACAACTTCAAAGTTATGACTGTCAACAGTGACGTGGGAGCCAAGACGCGAGTGCGCTGACTGTTTGTTTGATGACAGGAGATATTTCGTCTTGTCCTCATTCACCACCAGACCCATACGCTTCGCTTCTTTATCTAGTCTGGAAAACGCAGAACAAACGGCGCGGTTGTTGCTTCCGATGATATCAATATCATCGGCATACGCCAGGAGCTGTACACTCTTGTAGAAGATTGTACCCTCTCTATTTAGTTCTGCAGCTCGTATTATTTTTTCCAGCAATAGATTGAAGAAGTCGCACGATAGTGAGTCACCCTGTCTGAAGCCTCGTTTGGTATCGAACGGCTCGGAGAGGTCCTTCCCGATCCTGACGGAGCTTTTGGTGTTGCTCAACGTCAGCTTACATAGCCGTATTAGTTTTGCAGGGATACCAAATTCAGACATCGCGGCATAAAGGCAGCTCCTTTTCGCTCATCCGAGGCCTGTGTTTCTTATTCACTGGTTATTCGTTTTTATGTGGTGGGTCCCAAGCCCTACGCACAACCGCACAAGCGGGCTTCGCCTTCTCACTTTAGCTCGCCTCCAAACGGATGTCTGTTAGCTACCCAGGGGATACTTGGTCTAAAACCGGAAGTCGTGAGCTGCTTGAGTCATATGCAAAAGAATCGTTCCTGGCCACTCCCAAGTGAATGGCAATCAGAAACTTTCCTCACTTGCGTGAACTTCTACATATGACCCCATCCCCCAATATACATATTCGTCATATATATTGTATAAAGTCCATTGAAAGTTGGAAACCATAATATTAAGTTAGAAGCACCGAGGTCTTCGTTCTCGATATATGGGGCCTTAAAAACCTATGGTCCGATTTCGTAGATTTTTATAATGGGGCTGCCACACTATTAACATAGTATTTGTGCAAAGTTCTGCACCGATATCTTCACTAGTGATTACTTTATATATTGTAATGTAAACGATTCAGATCCACTTCAAAGTTCTGGTATATAGGAAGTAGGCGTGGTTGGCTATTTTCACAACATATCATTGGGATGTAAGGAAACTATTACAAACCAAGTTTCATTGAAATCGGTCGAGTAGCTCCTGAGGTATGGTTTTTGACCCACAAGTGGGCGACGCCACGCCCATTTTCCATTTTGTAAAAAAATTTGAGTGCAACTTTCATGTGCCATTTCTTATGTGAAATTTAGTGTTTTTGACGTTTTTCGTTAATGAGTTAACGCACTTTTTGTAATTTTCAACCTAACTTTTGTATGGGATGTGGGTGTGGTTATGGTCCGATTTCTTTCATTTTTGGACTGTGGCTGAGGAAGTGGCTAAAAGAAACGACTGCAGAAAGTTTGGTTTATATAGCTCTATTGGTTTGCGAGATATGTACAAAAAACTTAGTAGGGGGCGGAGCCACGCCCACTTCCCCAAAAAAGTTACATCCAAATATGCCCCTTCATAGTACGATCCTTCATACCAAATTTTATTTCCATAGCTTTATTTATGGCTTAGTTATGACACTTTATGTGTTTTCGGTTTTCGCCAATTTGTGGGCATCAAGTATCTTAATTTCATCAAGATATCTTAATTTTTACTCAAGTTACAGCTTGCACAGACGGACGGACGGACAGACATTCGGATTTGAACTCCACTCTTCACCTTGATCACTTTGGTATATATAACCCTATATCTAACTCGTTTAGTTTTGGGTTAAAACACAGTAAACAAATGTATATACATATATTATATTTTCACTCTTTCACACGACTCTCGTATCTTCCTCTCTTACATAAATGGCTTTCATTTATCTTTGATTCACCCATTATAACTTGCTGAATTGAAACATACAAAAAAATTATGCACTTATAAATGAAGGAGCTACTCTGACTTACTAAAAGAAATATATACTTTTATATTAATTAAATATACTTGTATCGGTTAATTGACTTAAGAATTTAATATATATATCAAAGTGGCATCTTCTCAATGAGCGACGATTAAATCTTTCGAAAATGTCAAATCACTCTTGAAGAAATTATTTTAATAGATCGATTAATTAGCTATTGCTTCTTCAATGAAATCGCAACGTGGTAGTAAATAAATTAACAAAATATAAAATCAAAAGATATCCATACAGTAAAGTGCATAATTACTGTGGCACCCAAATACTACAACAAACCGTTATCAGGCTTTTCAATATGTATAGCTGGATTGTATTAGATAAAACAACAGCACGCGCAAGTTGAATTACATTAAAATTTTATAGAAATGGTATTAAAAATAAAAGAAAATATATACATACATACACTGCGTATATATTATTATACAGTTACTGTGATTCTAAAGCTAGAATCAAGTACTTACATAATTAAAATTAACAATAAATATTTATTTTTGTAACTTTGTTGATATTTTGCAATATAAGATATTTTAATTTATTTTACACTTCCGTTTATGAAACTGAATTTCAGCACACATATCTGGCAACTCTAAACCATTTATTTTTTCACTTCACTTTAGCACTAAGTCCGTTAGTTTTACTTTAGCACATATTATCTTTTGCACAAATTTCCTTACGCGACGTAATTCACGGTGTCCAGCACCTCGGCTATCCTTCCGCCCACTTCAATGCGTTCAAATCGATTCGTTTAAACTGAGTTTAATTATTTCTTTACATTTCGGGGAAGTTTTTTTTTTAATTATTTTGCCACACAAACTTCCGACGCCACCGTCTAATTACACTCAACTGCCAATTAACAACTTTTTTCTCTTCAGTCAAAGCAGCAAATTAGCTTGAAGACTGACTGAAGTCTGCTGGCGTTGCAGTACAACTGATAAAAATACACACTCAAGTGTATATTCGAAATACGAACAGTTGTGAGCAATTAAAATGCAGCGACGTTCTTGAAATTCTCAAACTTCCTGATATAATTAGGTTTCTCATACAAAAACGGTTACTCACCGTTTGCTTCCATCTCCGAGAGTCACTATAAAATTGTTTTCTAAAAGCTATTACTCTTGTCTGACAATCGCCAACCATCAGATATATTTCGGCGGTGAAAAAATTTCTTTCCATTCAAATTCGTTTGATTTCTAAATCCATGCTTTCTTCTGAACATATCTCTAAGTAAGTAGGACCAGACTAGTTTCTGACTAATCTTAAGTTAGTTTTTCAAAAATTCTAATGGGTTCTCAAGAACATCTGAACTACCAAGCCATCGTAAAATTATGATAGGTAGTTAAAGCTATCATAAAATACTTACCTACGGCTGAGTCTTTTATAATATTTACAAATTTTAGTACTAATAACATTTATCTTGAAAATATATTTTATAAGTGTACCTTCTTTAATTACACTTCCTTCCAGTTTAATGCCAAACAATAACTGTTTTTATAAACCAATCCGTCACTCACTGCAATTATATGCAGTACAACTGTAACTCTGTATATGTATTGTTTGTGTAAGAGTTTGATAAAACCACCATATCAAAGCGAAATATTTTGTCGCCACTCTTTCGACATACTTACAAACACGCGAAAATACTTCTTGAAGACATGAAACGACGTGAGTGGAAATATAAGAGTTTCTAATCACTGCGCCCTCTTGTAGCTCTCCGTGGAATGCCGCAAATAGCATGTACGCTAACTGATAAGCGAAAATTATTTATGTGCTGACAAAAAAACTATTTTGTACGTATACATGGGTATGCCTGGGGGTTTATCTGATATATGTATATATATATTTAGTGTATGTATTTGAAGTGGATATACATTAATTGGAACCGGTACGGTTTTGAGTTTATTGCTTTGTTACTCTCTATACTTGCTTGCTTATTGTTTCTTGATATTTGCTTTACTTTTAAGTTGCGAATATATATGCTAAAGAGAGTATATAAGTACATATATAATCCTCTTTCACGCCTAGTTAAGAAAAAAACATTATAAACAAAATAAAACACAATAATTTTTATCTTACAAATGAAAGCCGAGGCTAGAGTGTATATTACCGGGAGTAAGCTTGTAAGAACTTAAAAACAAAAAATAAGCCCTCAGTTCATTTGCAGCCCAACAATATATACTCCCTCAGATTTGTAAAATCAATTTGTATGAGTCAACATTCGTTATTCGAAGTAGTTGTGAATGGGTTTATTCATCCAGAAGATCGAAAACTGGAGCTAGGCAGGAAGTAGGGGTCGATTTCAACAACTTTTAGAAAGAAATCACACCTTGTTTCTTCAAATAATTAACTTACTTAACGTCGCACAAATATTTTACGTACTATTTTGCTAAAATCCGTTGGAAGTCGAGAAATCATCATGTTAAGTAAAAATGATCTAGGGGAAGTACCGAAGACATTTCATCGATTTCCAGTTGCAGATCAAATTGCTATCAGAAAATAATATCCACCTAATTTTACCAATATATCTGTCAACATAATCAATACTTTCGGTATGGAATCGGACGTTGACAAGTTGTTTTAAGAACTGTGAACTCTCACGGTCTATCATGGTTCTGATTCTGATTCTGGTTCTAATTTGCAACTCTACGAGTCAGAAAATAGTAGTGATATTGCAAATATAGGACACAACTATGAAGGGTATGAGTTTTGGGAATGTGGATCAGATGTAATGTTGCTACCTGTCAGTAAAACAAGAAAAAACAAATATGTGGCAGTGAACAACGCCGGTTCACTCAGTCCGTTTAACTGTCCATTTATTTAATTTAAAGAATTTACACGCTCCGAAATACGTTTGTATCTCAATAACAAAGTGAAGCGGTATTTAATTAAATACTACTAAATTTGCACTTAGCAAAGCTTTTAGCAATTTCTCCGCTGTCAATCAAGTCAAAATTACCGTCAATGAAAGCATCAACGCGGAGAGACTAAAACGCCACCAAACAATTATTAGTAGCGAACGAAGAATCAGGTATATATTTACAACAACAATTGTCCTCTATCAACAATTAGTTGCTTGTAATGAACATAAGATTACCCATATATAGACATATTAGTAATTACATACATATATGACATGTGGCAAGCGGCATGTTGCATGTTGCAAGTACTTTCCAGTTTGAATTTTCCAACTATAGATATTCAGAGAAGAGTGGCTGGTTAAAAATAAGAAATAAACAAGTAAGGAAGGGCTAAGTTCGGGTGTAACCGAACATTTTATACTTTCGCAATTTATTTATTTAACTTTATTTATATTATGTATATAATACACAATTTGACCCACATATTCGTCATATATATTGTATAAAGTCCATTGAAAGTTGGAATAATATTAGGTTAAAAGCACAGATGTCCTCGTGTTCGATATATGGGGCCTTAAAAACCTATGATCCGATTTCGGCGATTTTTAGAATGGGGCTGCCACACTATTAACATAGTATTTGTGTAAAGTTCTGCACCGATATCTTTACTAGTGCTTACTTTATATATTGTAAAGTAAACGATTCAGACTGTCTTCAAAGTTCTGGTATATAGGAAGTAGGCGTGGTTGTGAAGCGATTTGACCTATTTTCACAACATATCATTGGGATGTAAAGAAACTATTACAAACCAAGTTTCATTGAAATCGGTCGAGTAGTTCCTGAGATATGGTTTTTGACCCATAAGTGGGCGACGCTATGCCCATTTTCCATTTTGTAAAAAAATCTGAGTGCAGCTTCCATCTGTCATTTCTTATGTGAATTTTAGTAATTTTCAACCTAACCTTTGTATGGGAGGTGGGCGTGGTTATTATCCGATTTCAACTATTTTCATGGGGTGTGGTGGGGTACGTAAGAGAATCGACTAGTTTGAATTTCCAACTATAGATATTCAGAGAAGAGTGGCTGGTTAAAAATAAGAAATAAACAAGTAAGGAAGGGCTAAGTTCGGGTGTAACCGAACATTTTATACTTTCGCAATTTATTTATTTAACTTTATTTATATTATGTATATAATACACAATTTGACCCACATATTCGTCATATATATTGTATAAAGTCCATTGAAAGTTGGAATAATATTAGGTTAAAAGCACAGATGTCCTCGTGTTCGATATATGGGGCCTTAAAAACCTATGATCCGATTTCGGCGATTTTTAGAATGGGGCTGCCACAATATTAACATAGTATTTGTGTAAAGTTCTGCACCGATATCTTTACTAGTGCTTACTTTATATATTGTAAAGTAAACGATTCAGACTGTCTTCAAAGTTCTGGTATATAGGAAGTAGGCGTGGTTGTGAAGCGATTTGACCTATTTTCACAACATATCATTGGGATGTAAAGAAACTATTACAAACCAAGTTTCATTGAAATCGGTCGAGTAGTTCCTGAGATATGGTTTTTGACCCATAAGTGGGCGACGCTATGCCCATTTTCCATTTTGTAAAAAAATCTGAGTGCAGCTTCCATCTGTCATTTCTTATGTGAATTTTAGTAATTTTCAACCTAACCTTTGTATGGGAGGTGGGCGTGGTTATTATCCGATTTCAACTATTTTCATGGGGTGTGGTGGGGTACGTAAGAGAATCGACTACAGAAAGTTTGGTTTATATAGCTTTATTGGTTTGCGAGTTATATACAAAAAACCTATAAGGGGGTGGAGTCACGCCAACTTTAAAACAAGATTACATCCAAATGTGCCCCTCCCTAATGCGATCCTATGTTCCAAATTTTATTTTCATAACTTTATTTATGGTTTAATTATGACACTGTATAGGTTTTCGGTTTTCGCCATTTTGTGGGCGTGGCAGGGGACCGATTTTGCCCATTTTTGAAAGCAACCTCCTCAGGGTGCCAAGGAACATATATTCCAAGTTTCATTAAGATATCTTAATTTTTACTCAAATTATCGCTTGCACGGACAGACTGACAGACATCCGGATTTCAAATCCACTCGTCATCCTGATCATTTATATATATATAACCCCATATCTAACTCTTTTATTTCTTGGTGACACAAACTACCGTTATGTGAACAAAACTATAATACTCTGTGCAACAGGTTGCGAGAGTATAAAAAGTATAAGAAATGTTACAAAACAACTCTATCAAGTGTCTGCCGCTAAAGCGTTTCTTATAAATATGTATTTGTATATGGATGTGACATTGCGAAAAATCAAAGGAAAACGGCGAAGCTGTTGAAAATTCGCAGAAAAGAAAGCATGGCACTGCTACAAATTCCTAACTTTCAACAGCTAAGTGGCAGCATTGTTGACGCGGTCTGCTATCGAATTGTTTTTGCTTCTAAAATCACTGTTTACTCTTTACTTTATCGCGCTTTTGTATCACCGAGGAAACTGCACACAGACACAACAGCAGCTCCTCACATATTTTATGCAGCAAAAGCAAACAATGGATTTGGCAACAACAATAAGGCATCTATAGCAGGCAACAAACAAGAGACAGCAAACAGCGAATGGCAAGCAGCTAATGTGGCAACTTTTAACGGCAACAGCTGTCAACATGCCGCAATCAAGACTCAAAAAAACACAACAACAATTCAATCCGAATTGGCTAACAGCGGCATCCAACAAAATTGGCGAATGAATCAAAGAGCTCATACTACGTCGACTGACGACTCATCCGCAGCCACTTGCCACACTTGTTGGCGATTTTAAGAAAGCTTAGGAGAAAATCATACCAGCTGCAGCAGAATTACAAATATGTACGTGGTGGCTAAGTGAACGCGGGTAGTTTAAGCGCGAATCGTAGAAATTGATTTAAAAGAAATTGGTGAAATTCATGGCTACGCCGCGGCATACTTTTCTCAGTTGCTGTAAAAGTATTTTCTCGCTATGCCAACGGTCACTTTTGCTTGTGGAATCTTCGTCCACTTTGAATCGAAAGTCAAAGAGCATGCCATACCAGACTGCTTTTCATACATGTAATGAAATATTTCGATATTTGCATGATGCTCTATGATTACCCAGCAGTAAAATAGTTGAGAGAACCTGAGACTAATTAAGAGAAGGACGTGAGCTTGAACCAAGAATTTTTCCATTTCTTAGTACATGTAGACAGAGGATATCCACTTCAAGAATGCCTATAATATTGATGCCGCCTTTTCAATTCAGTCCATTTTCTTTATTTAAGCTTTAGGTAAGATGAATTCCGCGATGGAGACTCATAATTGTCCCTCTTGGATAATTAAAACACTGGTTCTTTGTCATGATCTATGTATGAGCCAAAAGGCCCTCATGCATACCGCAAATCTGTTCTGATGCTTCTACTATTGATCCCATGCAAATCCGTCCGGTTCACGGGTGTTTTAACATCAGTCTAGCTAAAGCTGCCGATTGAGGAGAAAGTGTTGACACGCTTTCTTCATCTAATCAATTGTAGTCCGTCAAAATTTTTACTTTAGGAGAAAGTGTCGACACGCTTTCTTTATATTTTGGGGTCCATAACAAGACAGTTCTGGGATCTTAAAAATGGTGGGACAAATATTTCTATAATTTAATGTATTATTGCAATGATCTAAAACTAACCAGTCTGAAGGTGAGTCCACATGGCTTGTAGTTCACTGCGTGGTTAACACATAAAACTCTACAAGTACCACAATATATTGGAACTTGGGTGATTATCGACACTAACACGCGTACTAACTCCAAAAAATGTAAAAAAAGAAAAACAAATTTCTGTGTGAGTGCACACATCGAATTCGAAGTGTAGGAAATTAAGTAGAATTAGTAGATACCCAATAGCGCCAAGTTGTCAGCCGCTAAAAGCTAGCTAATAATCATAAAACGTGTCGACCGTGAAATTTTTAATCAAAGTGTGAGGCATAACACTTGCCACAGTATTTGTATTTATTCAGATACATACATACAAGTACATGCTCCTAAGTGGCTCAGTGTGCAATTACGGCAATAAATGCTTCAGCGCTTCTCCTAAGAAAATTATGTTGGGAAATTAAAAGAAAATTTGCGAAAGCGAAATGTGCACATCCCGCATAAGAGTATGGTTGGCCTGAATAATTTTAGTGTGTGAATCCGATTGGTATTAGGAAATGAGAATTGCGAATAAGATTTATGCATTAATTGGAACAACTCGATATTCAGATGAGAGTGCAAAAATTAAATTTTTTCAAAATATGTAGTAGTTAAATTTTCCACCGAGAGTTTGGAAGGATTTATGAAACTCTTCATATTGTAGGGCTCTTTGTTATAATTCAAATTTCAAACAGATGGCAGCACTTCTCAAAATCTCTACAAGTGAAAGAATATTATGTTGTATACCGATATTTTAGTTTTTTATTTATTTCATTAATGTAATTTTGCAAAAAAATTGTTAACTGCTAACTATTTAATTGTTTTCTGAAATCTCATATTTTTTTAATTCTCTGTTTCATTAAAATTTTTAACCAAAAACTAAAAAATTTAATGAAAATGTTCAAACAATTGGCAACCTTGTATGGTTTTATTTGTAACTTTTTTCAATTTGCAATTCAATTTCCAAAAATTTTGCAGAAATATTTAATTTCTCATTTTAATACACTTTAATTCTTATAAATAAATGAAAAAATTTCAATCAATTTTCAAAATTTTATTGTTATTGCCGTGTCTATCACGCATCGATTACAATATAACCCGCAAATGCCCATTGAATGTCAAACTTGTTTAGCAAGTTGAAATGAATACAATTTAGCATTGAAGTAAGCAGTTTCACTTGCTTGCTGCGAAGAAAAAATAATAAATATTTATGGAGCAACTCCAACAAACATGTTACGACTGCTGCAGCCCGATCCAAACGCTGAAATGTCCGGCTACCATGGCGATCGCCAGTCAATGACGTCTTCAGTTGCAAGATTCCCTCGAATAGCGCAAACAACTCGGTAGCTGGACACAGCACCTGTCTACCTGCCTTGTTTGATGGCAATAAAAAGCCGTTATCTCTGGCAATGCTTTGCTAGCGGTCAACATAACGGTAGCGCTGGAAATAATTACGCCGACTGCAAGTAACTGATTGCAAACGCCATGGGAAGCTGTACATAAATACAAATACATGTATCTCAGTATACAATTTTACGATATAAATGAATTCAGTTTGAAAACTAACAATTTAATTTTTTTAATGCAATTTCTTGGGAAAAAACTTTTAATAGAAAATAATGATTTTTATAAATGCAAATTTCCACCTTGATTTTGGAAAGAAAAGTTCAAAATACAAGCAATTTTTTTTTCTCAGTGTTAATTAGCGCCATATGCTGTCATATGGCTGTCAACCAAATCACGAGCTTCGCAAAAATTACGCTTAATCTTCTGGTAATGTTCTTCGCAACCGCTTTCCACGATATCTGTCTTGTTATATGTATGCATGTAGGCATTAGTGCATGCGTGTATAACGGCACATTAGCAGCGGAAATTGCGATGATGTTGAAGATGACGACGTTGATAGCCAAAGACGCCATCTGCACAAACAGCGGCAGTAAAGTAAAGTACAAATGTATGTGTGTCAGCTAGCTGTAATGAATTTCGGCAACTGCCATCATTTACCGCAACATTTGTGCTCTGATTGATGTTGCAGCGAATTTGTGATTACCGGTGATTAAATATTTGTTTTTGGGGTAATTATGTTAAAAAAGTTAGTTAAGTCCTAATGTATTAAAGATCCCTCAGAATGATATTCACTTTCCGGTGATTTCTGTTCTAAGCTCCACGAGAAATCTCTGGAGATTGGCATTGCGGTTTCACGAAGAAGTTAATCTCTTTCTATTATGTGACGTCCCATTTAAAAGTCAATATCGAAAGTGTAGATGAAAAAATATTGCTGTTGTAGCTTTAAGATAGTACATTTTGTCTGATGAACTCAAAAGTTCTTTTTTTTTCCATGTACCTAACACTATCTCTATATCTGCACTACCATTCCTATAATCTGTGGTCTTTCCACTTAACTTATAATGTCATTTCGACTTGATCCTACTAATTTGGACAAATTAATAAATTAATATCCTAAAAACGTACATTTCTACTACTTCTACTACTTCAGGAATATTTTTAGCCGCTTTTTTTAGTATATGTTACAGTAGTTTTCCAGGAATGTTTACAAACTTCACATATGTGAAATTTCTTAGCTTGTGTATATAATTAAAAGTTTACTTAAAATTCATTGTTGTTCTCCTAAAGACTAAACATTAACTCATAATTTAAGCCTTCCATTCGAAGCATTATTTCCTATTTATATTAATTTAATTGGCCATCTAATGATAAGTATGAACAAACACATGAACAAAATTACCTCCACACGTCAAGTGTGTTCACGCTATTTGTTCTGTATTATCGCTAGCTAACCAGCAGAAGGAAGCCGCTTTCCAATAAAAATAAGCAAACTGAGCGATCCATCCGACATTCCTTTGTGGCCGCATACTTTTTCTCAATGAACTTTCGCTGAAGCTGAGCCGCATTTGTACGCCTCAGCAACCCACTGTGAACTAAGAGGGTTAAGTGGATAAGCTTACAACGCCAAGCAAAGTTGAGAGGAAAAATCACATATATATGTATGTAGAAAAAACATTTGGACTACATACAAGCCACTATCAAAGCAAATGCAAAGGAATGAGAACGACGAAATGATGCCAAACGGCAAAACTAAGAATGCAGATTTGGAATACATACATATATTTATATATAGTGAATATATGTATATGTACACACTTTAATTGTGGGAGTATGTTTGCAATGTCAACACATACAGTAGCATACATACTCACATTAATAGCTATTTAATACTGTCTGTATTATTATTAACGTAAGCGCTTATAAGCATACGCACAGAAGGAAGCCGCGAATAAAATCGCTTAGAATTTGTTATAGGCAAAACGGTCGAAGTAGACCAGTTCGCAGAGAAGCATGTGAAATAGATAAAATCAGAATAAAGAATATAGAAGAAGCGATGCGGTTAACCTAATAACACCGAAATTATGTACAAGTATTTTGAGTGTGCCACATGCACCATGTTGCAAATACAAGTACTATGTAGCATAATATAAACGTTATTGCATCATATAGCTATAAGCGCTTAACAAAAGAAGCGAAAGAGCGATTAAACGTAGAAATGTTCCGCTAATATTTTTAAATGAAGGTATATGCACACACATACATACTAAACTATTATTACTTAAAAATAGTTTAATTCGAATTCTCTTCACCTTGATTTAGATATTTAAGTGAATTGTATCCTACATGGGCATATATTTTTCCATTTAAAAATTTCACCCTTTTTACAAACAGTCCAAAATAATTGTTAATTCGGTTTAATTTTCGTTATGGTATAAATTGATTGAATTTGCGTTCTGCTTCCTAATATAGTTCTGTTGTTTCACAAAAATGCTGATTTTACATTGAATATGTACTCTTTTTTAATTCGTTTACCCCGAAAAATGCTTTCCAACACTAGTGGTTACTTTTTCGACAAAAAATAATGCCCAGTTGCAGCTGTTAGATTGTGTGAAGCGTTTCGCTATTTGCCTTCTCAACTGCATTTGTGGCATTTAATGGCGACTAAGCCGTTGACTAACTTACTTTCGTAGATAATATACACACACACAAGCAGAGGCAAACATACACACACATATTTAGAAAAACCACTTTGCACTAAATTTACTACTAATTGCCCCGTTGGAATAATTTATGAGCGTGAGTCCTCATGAAGGGTTGAATGTAACAACGCAATTCAGCGCCTCAAGGGTGTTGTAGTTAGAGCACCTGCTCGACAAGCACCCAAACACATTCCCACTAGTTTCTGTGTAGATGTGAGTGTTTGCCTTAAGTGTGTGTGAGTTGAGAACGCCAAATCGTAGTTTAGTGGCCCGAAATGTGCAAGTTTGGACGTAATTCCCCAAAAAGAGTGTATTTTTTCAGCACTACACGCACCTCGTGCACAGCGATGCACATTTGTGCTTTCATTTCGTACTCTGCTTCGGTGTTTGTGGCGACGGAATTCGATTGATTTAGCAGAAAAATTTATTTTTCCGGTGATGGGATTTTCCCAACGTGCCAAAAAGTACTTTGAACGCGGCAAATGCTGCTTTTATTTTGTGGTTGTTTTAGTTTGCATTAGGTGCTGTTGGTGGGAAGTGGCAGACTTTGCATAAAGTCCGGTGCGTATGAGTAACTTTATAATTTACGAAATTGTTTAATGTATCAAAGTTTAATTTTGGATAGAAGAAGGATGCTAATATACATAAACTAGACGAGTTAATTCACTATTTTTCCAAGTACATTTTTAGTAGTATTTTTTTCACGGAAAAATGCGAACTTAGCATACTATTCTTAACGTCTTACCATTTTCGAGAGTTTATTGTTTTATTTTAATGCATTTTTTTATACAATGTATTTATACATTCAGTGTTTCATTCAATTTTCTGCCTCTCTCGTCAGGACTACACTCTAAAAGCATACTTTCAGGTATCACAAATAACAAGCACTTTAAGATGCATACTTTTAGGCTAAACTTATTAAAAAAAATTATTTTGTTTTTATTATTGTCATATTAAATTCACGTCAAAAATTTCTTTCATATAAACAAAACACTTTACCTAGGAGAAATTATGTCATCACTGAAGAGTTTTTCACACTTAAAAGGAAGCATGTGTTCTTACATACACATTACGTAAAATAATTTTCATTACTGACAATCAACAGAATGCCGCCCACGTGCTTCTACAACTTTCATTTCCTATTTGCACGTCACATGCTCTTAAGTCATGCCATCTACACATTAATAAGCTCACGACGGAGATGTGAAACAATTTAAATAAAAAAAAAAAAAACAAAAAAACATTATTATAATTATGTAATGTGTTACATGGCGGCACAAGTGAGGTGGGAGTTCAGCTAGATTACTACAGTTTAGAATAGCAGCAATATAGAGCGCGACACGAGGCTTGCGTGAGGAAATCATAGTATACCAGAGGGACGTGTTGTTTTAGTATGTTACGTATACGCCGTGTAGCCTGTTGATGTAGTGTAAATTGGTTGCAGTTTATTGTTGGAGTTTGCAAATTGTTGCAGAATTCCATAATAATTTTAATTTGAAACCTATTTTTTTTGTTGTAATTTTACTACACTTAATTGGGTGCTTGGCACATACTAAAATTATAAGCTGGTATCAGCGGTTGATTGACATAGTAGTCGGAATATAAAGTATTAATAGAGTATTAGAAAATAAAGCAGTAATTTTATTATTTTAATTACGACGAATAGTTAACCATTAACTAGTCCAATATTAGTTGCTTTGCAACAAGTATGAATTATATATATTTTAACTATTTTAGAAACTTGTGCATGATATAATTGTAAACATATTTATTTATGTAGACGTACTTCTACAGCTACACTGGCTGGCGGTGTATTATTCTAATTTATTTTATTGTTGTGCTGGCAGTTAAAGTACTTTATGCAGTAATTTGCAAACTGTTTTCATTTTTTTTTTTCATTTTACCCAAAAATTGGATTTTCATTACTCCCGCCGTAAAAGAAAGAGCTCGCAATTGGCAGTTGTTAGATGTTGCAAAGTGCAGTTACTAGTGGCTGCACAAGTTCTCGTTTATGTAGTTGTTCTCGAGTATGTAGTGCAGCGCAAACCCGCCAACTGCGGGCTGGCTTTTACCTCGTGTTGTCTGAAGCATTTTTGCGTTTTGGCCGGCGGCCAGTTCGCTTGTTAGTTCAGCTATTCACAGCTGTGGCTGCTTTGCTTTGACTAGCCAACAAAAACGAATGCGCCTGTTCAAATATCTTTTAACGGTTTTAGCATACCTAAATACACACAAATGCCTCGTGCCGTTATCGATTCGGAAATGTCTGTTTGGCACGTGAATATACGGCTCGGGAGGTCCAAAACCTCAACGAAAGGATTGCGCATGCAGCCATTTAGTGAAATTCCAAAGCGGTTGCGTGGCAGCAGAGTCTGGCTTACGTATAAACTAGTATATTTGTAAGTATATTGGTATTTTTGTATGATCGAAGAGCTTAAAGCTCCTAAAGCCACACACTTTAACTCCCCGCTCATTATATCTATGTATATGCAAATGAGCTATTGATTTTCACCTGAATGTTGCTTGCGTTTACTCAGTGTTCGAGAAAGCCGTCATAATTATATACCATTAAATTGCTATGTAAATAGTTCTGTTTATGAAAACCACCTGCAAAACCTATTTATGGCTTTCGTATGCGCCGCACGTTCGATCGCAACTTGTAAGTACAAAGGTTTAAAGCAAAATCAAAAACGAAACTTCTAGACGCTTGACTTAGTGGAAAATCAAGGACGTGAAGGACATCGAATTGTAAACACACACTGTATGACTGTATGGTCGTAGGCAAAAAAATAAATATGCAGTTAGTGAACACACTTTTTGTGAGAAAGCCTTTAATTAAATGGAAATCGTTAATCACTCATAGAGACAATAAAAAACTCAGAGATCAGGCCAACAGATAAGAGACATAGTAGCGGAATATTTTCCACTTTCTTTATTTATGTCTATGGTTTTATCATGGCAAAATTGTGCTATTATTCTATATTATGATCTGAAGAAACCGAATTTACTATTTATTGTGTCACATTTTTAATTGCCACTGGTTTGTCCGATATACGATATACCGAATATCATTGTCGATATGAACATTGCCCATAGCCTTGCTTTAATCTTTTTTTTCGCATACCGTGTGATCAAGCAAATAAATATATCAACAACGTGTATCCATTCGCACGCCTGTCAGGGGCCGTAATATATATGTATGCAAAAGCAGCAGCAACTGCAACAAGGTAAGTGACAACAAAAACAATGACTGTTGGCCCGCAGCAGCCAGTTGACCAAAATATTGTTAAATAAGAGCAGCAATGTTTGTAAGTATTTGTCTGTAACAAGTGACCATCAAAAACTACCTTATATTACCTATCCACGCATAAAAGCCATTATTGGCTACCAGACAGAGCTTAGGAAATATTTTTATTTATTTAGTTTACATATTTTACATACAAACAAACACAATATGTAGATCTAAAAAAATAGATATGTATAAATATATTTTATGTTTATATATGCCTGAGTATATCTAAAGGCAATCCAATACTGAGTCAGTTGCTACCAACATACTTATAAACTATATATAGTATACTTGAGTACGTAGCCACAGTGGAACAAAAATAGATATTAAATAAAAAAACAAATTTTAACTAAACTTTATTCAGATTTTCCCTTCAGTTTCGTAGGTAACTAAAATATAGTAGTTAACAAAGTTGTCCCCGCATATAAAAACTAGCAACACATATTTTAACGTCTCGTTGTCGCGTGTTCGTTCATCTGCCAAGCCCATTGAATTCCGCAAACAATCTGTCAGCTGTACGCCAATTGCCTAGCATTTGACCCTAACACACGACATTTGGAAAGGCTTCTATGTATGTATGTATGCATACTCCTAGTGTTCCATAAGTCTGTGGTCTCCTCGCAATTTGGTTTGTTAAAATTTACTATTTACTATACCACTATGTTGAGGAGTTAGAGTTGAGCCCTTCCATTGTCACCCGTGTGTGTATGCGGCTGCGGTTAGCCAAAAGGAAATTTTCCAGCCACTTCAATACATATCTCTTGTTGTTGCAAATGTTCGCGTAACAAAATAAATAAATTCGTTCGAACGCGTAAAATGATCCAACCGCCAAAAGGGCTTTACGACTACTTCCCTTTGCCGCCTACAACTGCACTTAGTTAACCGCCTATGGCATTCTATCCGAACATATGAACACTGGTCGTTTCAATGCCGTTATGTGAATGTATTGTATATTAGCAAATTTCAGCTAGTAATAGCTTTTGTAGCCAATTGCCTGTGGGATTAAAGGACATTGTGGCAAGGATTGCGTTTTTACTTTATGCAAATAAATTGTATGATAGTTTTGAGTCTAACACAAACTTTTACTTTTTACTAGTCCAATGTTATGTAGAGTTCAAGGTTGTTTAAGGTTTTTTTATTTTTTTAGCTAAATTTCAATGTTTTTTATTTAGCAAATTCAGTAAGAAAACATGTTTATATTAATTTATAGACTTTCATTATTAATGCTTCTTTCGTATTCTAGGTTATTCGACTTTTATGTAGTAATTCAATAAGTGGGAATCCTCAGGAAATAATAATATAAAACATAAAGGATTGGCTGAAAAAAAAAATGAAATACACTGGCACAATGCACACAAGAAGAAAACAGCAAATGTGTGCGTGATAGTCCTAAATATTTTGGAAAATATATTTATATATTTATGTTAAGTGTGAAGTAGTTTCTTCATAATAGTTACGTGACTACATTATAAGCTAATCACAGCGAATCAAGTTAATAATAATAATAGGTATATTTGAGCAAACATGTAACATAGCTATTAAATTCACACCCTGAAAATTCTGGAAAACTTTTTAATAATGCAAAGACTGCACCTACTCCTTTGGCTATCCCTTTGGAAACAGTTATCTTACATAGTGAAATGAAAAATCGATTGACACAAAAGTAGAGCAGAGAATATAACTAGAAAACTCAGAAGAATGTCATTTAGTAGTAGTTTGATTGGTTTGAAGAAGAATAATAACAAATACAAATAAGGTCATGTCGAACATATCAGATAGACCCGGAAAAATACGTACAACTGGTAAAGCTGTATGAATTAAAATATTCTTTTATTCAAGTGCATATTTTCTGGACTCTCACTGCTCCAGTTATGACTTCGGAGATGAATTCTTTAAATAGATGAATACACTGTCCATCTGCCGTTTAGGATTTCAAATGAGAGCAGTTTTAGGCGCAAATTAATCCGTCTTAATAATCGAATTCATATATTCCAGTATTTAGTAAAATAAAATATTCTCTTCCAGAAGAGGAAGAATGCAACACTGATTAAAAAGTAGTTTTTTAGATATTAATAATGAGAAAACATTGGGAGCTATATATCTTAGGCATGAAAGTTAATCACGTATTTCATTCAAGAATGCGCTGATTTATGCGACTTATACCATTATATATTAATTTAAACACTTCAGTGTGAATTTCATGCTCCAAATATTTATAATCAACTGAGATCTGCTACTAGTTAGTCAATGCAAAGTAATTTTACGCTTATCAAAGACGCGAAATAAGGTCGGTTCTATAAATAATAATATGGTAATCAAAGGAAAGAATATCTAAAAAAATTTAATTATAGCGAAATGAGTGGTGCCTTCTCTATAAAAAGGAGATATATTGTAAAAATGTATGAAAATAAAAGGACCTGTTTTAGATGTTGAAAATTCCTAGAGGAATAACAGTATAACCAGATGTCAAAGCACACACAAATGGACTCCTTTCGACTACATTCTGTTGATGTTCCAATTAAAGACAATGTATAGAGCCCAAAAAAGCACACCCTTTATGTTAAGAAACCAGTATAATATGATATTTTACATGTTATTCTCATTTGCACACTTCACACATGATTTGTTGTTGTACAATAAAACCGATTTGCTTAGAATCATAGATGAATGATTTACAGTTGATGACCGTGGCATAAGCATCAGCAGAATCAAATAAATAAACGGATACGAGTTGGAATTCTAAGCTGACTGGTAGAAGTATAGCTCTTATGCCTCATAGATTATTTGTAATTGTTGTTGTTTTGTTTGTTTAGTAAAAGTATAAACTGGCAGGCAAAGAATTATAAAGGAGTAGCATTTCTGTGGCAGGTTGCGTCGGGTGTGGCAAGTAAGTTTAAAGCCGGATTGGAAAAGTGGCAGCTACCAGGCTGGCTTTGCAAATTTTTTCCAGACATGCAATGGGTGTGCACCACAGACGTACAGATTAAACCTTTACATACGGAGGTCTCTGCCGGCATGTTGTACGCATTCTTATGTAAAGGGTGATTTTTTAAGAGCTTGATAACTTTTTTAAAAAAAAAAACGCATAAAATTTGCAAAATCTCATCGGTTCTTTATTTGAAACGTTAGATTGGTTCATGACATTTACTTTTTGAAGATAATTTCATTTAAATGTTGACCGCGGCTGCGTCTTAGGTGGTCCATTCGGAAAGTCCAATTTTGGGCAACTTTTTCGAGCATTTCGGCAGGAATAGCCCGAATTTCTTCGGAAATGTTGTCTTCCAAAGCTGGAATAGTTGCTGGCTTATTTTTGTAGACTTTAGACTTGACGTAGCCCCACAAAAAATAGTCTAAAGGCGTTAAATCGCATGATCTTGGTGGCCAACTTACGGGTCCATTTCTTGAGATGAATTGTTCTCCGAAGTTTTCCCTCAAAATGGCCATAGAATCGCGAGCTGTGTGGCATGTAGCGCCATCTTGTTGAAACCACATGTCAACCAAGTTCAGTTCTTCCATTTTTGGCAACAAAAAGTTTGTTAGCATCGAACGATAGCGATCGCCATTCACCGTAACGTTGCGTCCAACAGCATCTTTGAAAAAATACGGTCCAATGATTCCACCAGCGTACAAACCACACCAAACAGTGCATTTTTCGGGATGCATGGGCAGTTCTTGAACGGCTTCTGGTTGCTCTTCACCCCAAATGCGGCAATTTTGCTTATTTACGTAGCCATTCAACCAGAAATGAGCCTCATCGCTGAACAAAATTTGTCGATAAAAAAGCGGATTTTCTGCCAAATTTTCTAGGGCCCATTCACTGAAAATTCGACGTTGTGGCAGATCGTTCGGCTTCAGTTCTTGCACGAGCTGTATTTTATACGGTTTTACACCAAGATCTTTGCGTAAAATCTTCCATGTGGTCGAATAACACAAACCCAATTGCTGCGAACGGCGACGAATCGACATTTCACGGTCTTCAGCCACACTCTCAGAAACAGACGCAATATTCTCTTCTGTACGCACTGTACGCATTCGTGTGGTTGGTTTAATGTCCAATAAAGTAAACTGAGTGCGAAACTTGGTCACAATCGCATTAATTGTTTGCTCACTTGGTCGATTATGTAGACCATAAATCGGACGTAAAGCGCGAAACACATTTCGAACCGAACACTGATTTTGGTAATAAAATTCAATGATTTGCAAGCGTTGCTCGTTAGTAAGTCTATTCATGATGAAATGTCAAAGCATACTGAGCATCTTTCTCTTTGACACCATGTCTGAAATCCCACGTGATCTGTCAAATACTAATGCATGAAAATCCTAACCTCAAAAAAATCACCCGTTATTTATATGTATTGTACCAAGCATTGCGGGTTTTATTGCCGAATGATTATTGCGCATACATCCATGTTATATTTGTTATTGTTTTATTTCTGGTAGTTGCTGGTGAAGTATTTTATTTATTCGGTGGCTTAATTGGCAATCTGTGTAGTCAATATTTGATTTGTGGCCGTTGCACTCATCAGTTGAGCACACATTACAGCGGTAGAAGATGGATATTGGTTTCGAGCTCAGTTCCTTAACTAAGGGATTTATGTAACAAATCACAGGTAGGTTTGAACTAGAGTTTTAGTGGGGATAAACCCGGAAGGCATTTCTAGTTAAGTGGTTAACTATTTTACATTTAGTCGTGGGTTCAGTCTCAGTTGTTGTTAAAACATAACGTACTTCAGGTCCAGCGATTATTATTCCTCATAAACTCTTTGATTGACATTTCTACAGAGACATCGAAGCATAGCAGGACGTAAGCTGTTCGATTTCGAAGCTTTAAACATTTTTTAACAAAATAAATACATTTAAATTTAAATTAAATTTTCCTGTTATTAAATTCTGCACTCAGTAATAGACATTTAAGGTTTGAGCCAATAACGGTCATTATTATTTTCAATAGCACATTATCAACCTATGCTATTAAATATTTTAACCACTTTCACCACTTAAATAGTATTTATTCTTAAATATTTCAATTAAATTTTCTTTCTCTGTGCTTTTCATTCATTTCTGTCCATAAAATAAGTTTTATCTTTGCTTACCTATTTCCTCCCAGCAAAAAGTATTGCGTTCGTCTGCAATCAAATGAATAACAGCACTTCGTACGTTTTCTGAAATTGAAACAAAATAATGGAAAAACACATGAGAATTTAATTAAACTCAAATTCTACGAATTTCAACTAAAACTTGATTTGTTCACTTGATTGAAAATGTTGAGTATAATCAAGGCAATCGTTGCCATAAACTAGAATAAGAGTCGAAATGCATATATCTTTGTGCGTATGTGCTTTTATAGGTAATCAACACATAGTTAATTAAAATGAAATTCTGTAGATAACTATAACATATTTGAGGCAGGCGAAAATTGGAAGGTAAAAAAGTATCAATGGAATATCTTTTTTTTATGTATGCATCTAGATAGGCCAAAGTCAAGATGATACGTAGATCATATAATTACTCAAAATTAAATATGCTGTTAAAATTTTAAAGAATTTATATAAAATAATAATTTAAGAATCCATTCACTAAAATCTCGTAGCTCAATTCGATTTAGAACATTCCAATAACAAGAAAATTTAACGGGTTGTTCATCAAACGGTTAGATTAAGGGAGAGTTTGACACTTTGGAAAAGAAGAGAGCACAGCAATAATATAATACTTTTTAAACATAATTAAAGGGAACTTAATTTCTGTTCAGGGGGATGGGGTCATATGTAGAAGTTCACGCAAGTGAGGAAAGATTCTGAATGCCATTCACTTGGGAGTGGCCAGGAACGATTCTGTTACATATGACTCAAGCAGCTCACGACTTCCGGTTTTAGACCAAGTATCCCCTGGGTAGCCAACAGACATACGCGAAGCCCGCTTCTGCGGTTGTGTGTAGGGTTTGGGACCCACCACATAAAAAAACCTCCCCAATGAAAAGACAATCAGAGCCTCGGAAGAGAAACCCCCCTTTTGATGGCGTATGCCGATGATATTGATATCATCGGAAGCAACAACCGCGTCGTTTGTTCTGCCTTTTCCAGACTAGATAAAGAAGCGAAGCGTATGGGTCGGGTGGTGAATGAGGACAAGACTAAATATCTCCTGTCATCAAACAAACAGTCAGCGCACTCGCGTCTTGGCTCCCACGTCACTGTTGACAGTCATACCTTTGAAGTAATAGATAGTTTCGTCTACTTGGGAACCAGCGTTACCAACACCAATAATGTCAGCCTTGAAATCCAACGCAGAATCACTCTTGTCAACAGGTGTTACTTTGGACTGAGTAGGCAATTGCAAAGTAAAGTCCTCTCTCGACGAACAAAAATCAAACTCTACAAGTCGCTCGTTATGCCCGTCCTGATGTACGGCGCCGAAGCGTGGACGATGACAACATCCGATGAGACGACTCTTGGGGTTTTCGAGAGAAAGGTTTTGCGTAATATTTATGGTCCTCTGAACATTGGCAACGGCGAATACCGCTGTACGATTTATACGACGACATTGACATAGTTCAGCGAATAAAAAGACAGCGGCTACGCTGGCAAGGTCATGTTGTACGAATGGATGAAAACACTCCAGCTCTGAAAGTGTTCGATGCAGTACCCGCTGGATGATGCCGCGGAAGAGGACGACCTCCACTCCGGTGGAAAGACCAAGTGCAAAGTGACCTGGCTTCACTTGGTGTTTCCAGTTGGCGCCAAAAAGCAAAAAGGAGGAACGAGTGGCGCGCTCTGGTGGATTCGGCTATAATCGCTTAAGCGGTTTCTACGCCAAATATATATATAAATATATGTATATAGATACATATATTATATATATTGATTTGTATATGGGTATTTATAGTATATTTGTAGTTATGTATATGAGATAATAAAAACAACAATAACAAAATATATATAATTTCATTCACACATAAATTTAAAATTATAAAAATAATATCCATAATCTTATTTCATTATCTTCTAGCATTATCAATTCAATACACGAGCAAGAAAATAATTATTTCAACATTTTCGATAACAATTTAATCTCAATTAATTCAATCTCTCACGACTTTCATTAAAACAGTTAAATCTGTTTTTTTTTCTTTGATTTATTTCCCCGACCATCCTTGCCATATATTTATTCTTCTTATTTACTTTTTTTCTCTACACTACTACTACAACATATTATGAATGAGCTTAATGAATGTTAGTTAGAGAGGAATCAAATAATAAATTTTCTATTATTTATGTATATTCGTGTCAACAATTGCATTAGCAAACGATTTACGTTAAAATATTAACTTTATACTTGTTAATAATAAATGATGAGAATAATTAATATGTGAACTGGCTGTTGTGAAAGAAAATTGATGTGAAGTTTTGAAAACGATATTTAATATATAAAAACTACAATTTTAATTTAAAGATCGACTTATAACTTATATTATACATATTATTTAGAGCCGCCGACATTTATTTTAGAATCGTAAATCATTATTTTTTAGGAAAGCTGAGCTGAAGTAACTAAACTAAGGCATTAACCTATATCATCAGCTTCATATCTGTCGTTACATTTCCATCATTTCAACTTTTTCTATTACTCATTACCTAATGAAAATGTATGTGAGTTTCCGTGAATTTTCGCTACATCTTCCTAACTACTACCTCTACTACAATGCTTCTATGGTTGGGCATCATCGAGTTTCTTTGCTTCTATGGCTTTGCAACTCATTTGCATTTTAACGTGTTTCGAAAAACTTGTTATGTGCATATACATAAATTTTGACTTCATCTCATCATGGTCGCGTACATAAAGATTTTGTTTTCGGTTTTTTATTATTTTTTGTCTTCTTGCTATTTAAGTCGACATGACCATAACTTTATGGAATTTCTAATAGGAGATATGGTAATACGAACAAACTTTTTCCGCATCTTGCTTACCAGCAACTCGGAATAAAATAAATTTATGAATATGTATGTATGGTAAGAAATTGAAGAAATATCATTTTTTAAGTGAAGCACTTAGTATCAGATGATTATCGAAAATTATTTATAATGTAAATTTAAGAAATAATGTCCAGCGTTAATGTACAACATTTTATAAATACAATAAAAATCGCCAAAAATAACTCAATTCTTGTATGTTTTAACGAAAATTTCTATAACTCGAAATTCTTTTTCAAGTTAGGAAAGTTCAACTGTATTTTTAAATTTTTTTTTTTAAATCCGGAGAATTCTTAACATGTTTCGGTCGGATCATCTATCTGTTTATATTTAGCTAAGAAGAAAAATAAATCAATAAAATGATTTGTCAAAACTGTCCGCTTTCAACAATGCCGCCATTTTTTCTTAAATACTAACTAGGCAGTAGCATTAAATAAAAATGAGACATAAAAAATATACCAGTGATGACAAGCAAAAATTCGTTTCGCAGAAAAGACGCGTCTACCAGCAGCCAGCCTAAAGCAGCCAGTCAACAAAAGCTATTAGACAAACTTAGACAATCAAATTTAAGATACTTGAATGAAGCAGCACTCCAAACAATATTTATTGATATATGTATCTATATACATATATTATATATATTGATTTGTATATGGGTATTTATCAGGGACCGTAAATAATGATAATCGTTCGGATTTTTAAGTAAAAAAATCAATCACTTAGAATCGTCACACAAACATAAGGATAACGTCATTGTAATCCTTTTTGGACGATCTATCCATTTCCACCATGATTTTTTAAATTCAGATTTTTATGATTTTCATCACTTTTAATGAATAATTTTGAGTAATTTTTAAAAAATCATAAATAATCATTATTTTTGAGCAAAAAAATAAAAATCATAAATAATCATTATATATGATTATTTGTGATTTTTATAATAAAACTTATAATGATTACGGTCCCTGGTATTTATAGTATATTTGTAGTTATGTATATGAGTTAACCCTTTCGCGGACACGTCGGCATAATCCGACACAACGAATGGCTTAAATTGGACACGTCGGTATATGCCGACATAGAAAAAAAATCGTATATAAACACTTCGGACATAGGCGACGTCTACTGCATTCGTTTTATATGTAGTAGCTTATTGTGTGCCATTGCAGAAGCAATCAGATTTAAGTTAGTGTCCCAATTTTGAGTAAAATTAAATATTCAATAAACCATAAACCCAAAACTGAAATCGGAATTCAATTATCGGTTTTATAAGCCAAATAAATGCATGTGTCATTCTGATAGCATTTACTAAATTTCGTGTGTCCGCGAAAGGGTTAATAAAAACAACAATAACAAAATAAATAAATATTATGCACATCATCATTGCCCAACGCCATATCATACGCTTTTGGAACAATTTAGTCATCGCCTTTGGCGTCAAAATAGCACAAACGCAGCTGCTTACATAGCTTGAGTGCGTATGAATATGTGGCGGGCTGAGCGGGTGCAAGCCGGCTAGTAAGTATATTAAATATTATTATCAGCATTATTGTAGTTCATTAAACAATTTAACACGCCGTCATGGTAGGTCGGCAACGCGACAAGCCAACGTTGAGCAAGCGGCATATATGAGAGAGTGTGTGTGTAAGCATACTGGCAGGCGTATGAGCTTGCAGACAGGCTGCTTGTATGCTGCGCGGTGACCAACAATAAAATTGCGGTAAAACAGATTAAATAATGGAGCTCATCAACGTTTTTTGTTTTTGTTGTTTTTTCAGTGTTTTTCATTTCTGCTCGCTCTTTTTCGCGAATCCAACTAAGTAATTTCGGGATCTGGTGGTTTTATGAACTTTGCCGCAAAGTAGGAATCTGCAGCCACACTAATATTGTTGTTGTTGCCATTTTGCAAGTCACTTTAGAGCGCGTTTAGCAGTGCAGACCAAGTGGCATCCTCCCTGTGTGCGTGTCCGGCAACAATAATTTTTGCTTAAAGTGCAGATCATAATCGAGCCAATCCAATCACTAGGCTTCCTCATCAATCTCATCACTCGCAGCCTCGAACTGTGCTGGTGCCTCGTGCTACTCCATGAAAACTTTATTCTTTCATACTGATTTTTGTTTTTGTTGTTTTAAGTGCTTTTTCGTTTTCATTTTCGCCAACTTTAATGCTTTGCTTGGGGGCGTGTCTCCCCAGCGATTTTGTTTATAAAGTTGTACTCATTCATAGTGGCGTTGAAAAAATGTCTGGCGTTTTGATTTATTTTCAAGAGCGTGCACTTAATGTGCGATTAATAACTTTTGAGGTGTTGCAGTCGGTGTTGTTTTTATTTTCAATTGAGAAAAAATATATAAATGTCTTAGCTGAAGGTCGAATATGTTTTTGGTGTGTGTAATATGTGTTGTAGGCGTGCAATCATTGATACGCGCTTTGGCAGTTTAATGAGCAGTGATTAGGCTTAAATAATTGTACATAATTATGTTTATGGTTAGAAAAAGTGGGCGTTCATAGGTACAAGTCTTTAAAATTTTATATTGCTTTACTTGACGTGTTGGGTAAAGCAAGAAAAAAGAGACAAAAAGAAAGTGAGTTTGGTTTCAGAATAGCACAAAATTGTTAATGATTCCAAAATTTTCGGAGTAGCACATTTTTCGGAGTTATTTTCAAAACCATTGAGACTTTAATTTCAAAGCTGCAGACTTTTGGACAAAATTAAATTTTCGGAATTTTCCCAACCATTCGAACGGACAAAATTTGAAAAAAAATATAAGAATAAAGGTTTTCGGACTCCAATTCATTTCCCAGTTACTTTTTGACTCTTTTTACTTAAGAACTAAATTACATTTTGATGATATTTTTTAAATCGACTTTCGGACTAAAAATAATGTCAGATATAATATATAAATTAAGGGAAAACTCTTTTTTTCTTTCAAATAACTAATTTTCGGAGTTAAGCAAATTTTCATAATTTGGTTGAAACTATGAAATAGAACTAAATTAAACAAGTAAGGAAAGGCTAAGTTCTGGTGCAACCGAACATTTTATACTCTCGCAATTTATTTAGAGATCTACCTATATTTTCGGTGAAAAATTACCTTTAGGCAATGAGTTCTTCATGTTTGATATCAGGGGCCTTGAAAAGTCATGGTTCGATTGTGGCAATTTTTCCACAAGTGATGTCACAGCTCAAATACAGTATTTGTGTAAAGTTTTATTTCGCTATCTTTATCGGTTCCTTATGTATACATTATAAAGTGAACGAATCAGAAGGATTCAAAATTGAGTTATATGGGAAGTAGGCGTAGTTGTGAACCGATTTCGCCCATATTCCACTAGTGTCATCAGGGTGTCAAGAAAATATTATATACCGAATTTCATTGAAATCTGTCGAGTAGTTCTTGAGATATGGTTTTTGACCCATAAGTGGGCGACGCCACGCCCATTTTCCATTTTGTAAAAAAATCTCAGTGCAGCTTCCTTCTGTCATTTCTTATGTAAAATTTGGTGTTTCTGATTTTTCTCGTTTGTGAGTTAACGCACTTTTAGTCATTTTCAACCTAAACTTTGTATGGGAGGTGGGCGTGGTTATTATCCGATTTCTTTCATTTTTGGACTGTATAAGGAAACGGCTAAAAGCACCGACTGCAGAAAGTTTGGTTTATATAGCTTTATTTGGTTTATATACTTATTTGGGGGCGGGGTCACGCCCACTTTTCCAAAAAAATTACATTCAAATATGCCGCTCCCTAATGCGATCATGTTCCAAATTTCATTTTCATAATTTAATTTATGGCTTAGTTATAGCTCTTTATGTGTTGTTGGTTATCGCCATTGTGTGGGCGTGGCAGTGGTCCGATTCCGCCCATATTCTAAGTTCGAATATGGGCGGAATCGGACCACTGCCACGCTTTCCTTTTTATGGTGCCAAGGAACACGTGTTCCAAGTTTCATTAAGATATCTCAATTTTTACTCAAGTTACAGCGTGCACGGACGGACATGCGGACGGACGGACAGACAGACATCCGGATTTGAACTTTACTCGTCATCCTGATCACTTTGGTATATATAACCTTATATCTAACTCGTTTAATTTTAGGACTTACAAACAACCGTTATGTGGACAAAACTATAATACTCTCTTAGCAACTTTTGTTGCGAGAGTATAAAAATAAGTCTGAAATCTTTATCCTCAAATGCGGAGCAAAAATTAAGCCAATTCATGTAGAAGTGTTCTGAACACTAAAATACTTTCGGAGTAGATTTGTACAAAAATTAAAAAAGAAAACTTTTATGAGAAAAAATATCGGAAAAAATATTTTAGGAAAAATAATAAGAAAATAAGAAATGCATCTATTCTCTTTTACCTTTCAAGATAAAATAATAAATTGATATGCAAGTATGTATATATGGTTTTGAACACCCAAAAAACTTCAAAACCGAAAGATAAATAAAATGTTTCATTATAATTTTCACATCATCCGACAATTTGTGCAACCATCACTTCAATTATTTTTTACCACCGCTCAATGAAAGGCGGCCTCTTGTCCACGAGCACCGCTCATTGTTATGAATGATTAATGATTTTTTTGACGTTAAGCGCATTTTTCAAATCAAAATTCTCTGCTTGCCACAAAATAAAATAACAGATGATTGGTGGATGGTGCATGCGGCATGCTGCGAAGTATCCCGAAAAGTGATATAATGATGATGCAGAGGGCAGCAAAGACCTGCCGCTGAATGACTTGCAAAATGTTTTTCTTTTATATATAAAAAAGCAACACCGACAACAATTCAAAGCTGTAAAATGTTTCTCGCTGATTTTTTTCTTTGGATACAAACTTCAAACTCATTCAAATCGTCGCTCCAAAAGCGCCGGTAGCCATGAAAGATGCGCTAAGCCACAATCGAAAAGTTGCATGCAATAATTCAATGCGGCAGTCGTCTTTGTCGTGCAGATTCTCTCAGCGCAGTTACCTTCCATCTTCGGCTAACAAGCAAAAATACGCTCTTTCAATGTGTTGGGAAGCGCATAATTGTTGAAGATACCCCTACGTCTATGAAGATGAAAAAACAAAAACGAAAAGTTGTGCAGAAGTAGAAAGCGAAATCATGCCGCAAGCAAGCAACTCCAACTGCAGGTCATAACTCCAACTAAAACATTTTTTTATTGTTGCTGCAGGCGCCTATAACTCCCGCAGTTTAGCTGCACTGTGGCTCACTGAATCTGGGTAGGCGTACAACTGAATAAATTTATATGTGCATAAATATATGGGTATGTTCAGACATAAATCCAATTTTGACTATATATTTTAATTTATTTCAATCTGCCACCCAATGCTTCCAATAATTTCATTCATTAATGAATTATGATTTTTTATTGTTTGCTAAAAAAATTGGTTACTTGGTCACGGTTTCCATGGCGCCAAGTCGAAGGAAGAAACCAATTTAAATTCGCAATCCTGTCATAAATTTAGAATTTCCGATGGTGTATGCAACAATGCATTGCGAATTTTAAGCAGTTTTGTAGATATTTCGTTTGCACAAGTTAGAACAAAGTGAATCCTTAATTTTCGGAGTCAACTCCAAATTCTCGGAGTACATATATTTTTGAAGCTAGTGTTCCGAAATTAGTTTAAAACTTCAAACTGACGTGCTTTACTGTAACAAACATTTTCGGAGTCGCAGTTTTAGTTTAATAACTTATAATTTTTATATAAATATAATATAAGTTGGGGGTATTTTCATATCCGCATTAAAAAAATATTCCGAAAAATTTCGGAATAAAATTTTTTTGATAAATTATATTAATATATTCAAAGTTAGTGTTCCATATATTGCAAATAAACTTTACTATATTATATTAAATTAGTTACTTTTACTCATTAACCTGAGTAAAATGTTTACACTTTCATGTTGCTGCTATTTTTACATGTTCAAAAATATGCAACAACAACATTACAAAACCGAAATTTCTGAGTACCTACTCCTCACACATACATAACTGTGTGCTGCTGGTGAATATAGTATACTCTATATGCATATGTTGCAAATGTTGCAAATACTTTAATTACCATACTTTGCTTCAGCTTTTGCAAATTTGCACCTCTTCATCGTTGCGACAGCATATGTAATTAGTTGTTGTTGTCACCACAGCTGTTCCCGACAATTTGCGTAGCCTGCTTGGCATGTGATGTATGTGATTGGCGTTGCAACCGTTTAGCCGGTTATAGCCGAATCGACGATAGTGCGCCACCTCTCTCTCTCCTTCGCAGTTCGGCGCCAGTTGGAGATCCCAAGTGTAACCAGGTCGCTTTCCACCTGGTCCCTCCAACGGAGTGGAGGCCTTCCCCTTCCTCGGCTTCCTCCGGCGGGTACTGCATCGAACACTTTCAGGGCTGGAGTGTTTTCGTCCATTCGGACAACATGACCTAGCCAGTGTAGCCGCTGTCTTTTTATTCGCTGAACTATGTCAATGTCGTCGTATAACTCGTACAGCTCATCGTTCCATCGTCTGCGGTATTCGCCGTTGCCAATGTTCTGAGGACCATAAATCTTGCGCAAAATTTTCCTCTCGAAAACTCCTAGTGTCGTCTCATCTGATGTTGACATCGTCCACGCTTCTGCACCGTAAAGCAGGACGGGAATGATAAGCGACTTGTAGAGCTTGATTTTGGTTCGTCGAGAGAGGACTTTACTGTTCAATTGCCTACTCAGTCCAAAGTAGCACCTGTTGGCAAGAGTTATTCTGCGCTGGATTTCGAGGCTGACATTGTTCGTGTTGTTGATGCTGGTTCCTAGGTATACGAAATTAGCATACCAACAACAAAAAGCTACAAATATGTTGTTTTCCGTCACCACTGTCTTTGCTAAATTCCGGCAATGTGAGATGCCGATTGTGATTGTGATTGTGCGCAATTGGGTGTAAGTCACGTGCCACATGTGACAGTATTGTCGCAGACTTTTGATGGGCACACCATTAAAAAATCTTTACGTTGCTGTTATTGTCCCCAATATTATTTTTAGTCACTGCGAGTATGAAGGAAGCAAAAATATTGGCGTAATTCCAGCAGTCGACAATCGTGGAACGTACGGCATTTCGCCTGGGTATGTCTGTCGCTGTGTGCGATTAAAATTTAGGTATATATGGAAGAAGAGAGAACAGTTTTCGGACTAATTGAGTGCTTTTAGTATAGATTTTTATGCGAATTTCAGTATTTCAAAAATTTAGATTTTAGGAGTAAATAATAGATATAATTTTTTACTTAACCTGCAAACTAATTTTGTTTTAAAGTGACTCTTTTTGTTTACAACACTTGAATTTCGAACTGAGGATCATTGTGGGAAGGCGTTTTTTAATTTATAGATATTTGAAAAGTTCGAATTTCGGAGTTATCTTCATTAAATATCTTAAAGAACTATTCCTTAGAGAATATTTAACATTAATTGGGAAGACAAACGGTTAAAATTGGATAAATTGCCAATATACCAACAAAATTCTTCAATCTTTGGTTAGAAATACTATGAAAAAATTTGATAAGCAGAATGGGTCATCTCGGTATATACCTTTCCAACACTTGTATACCGATTTATATGATTTCCGTCCTATTGGTATTTTCTATATTATTCTCACAATATTAAATTCACAATTTTTATAGTAACATAATATCAATATATTCTTCATATAACAAATCATAACAAACGATTTCATAAAAAAAAAAATATTCAGTAGTTTGTCCAAACAAAAAAATAAATGTGGAAAGAGAAATAGAAATTATTGAGTGAACGTTAAAAAAATATCATATACTTGAATTAACTGAAAAATACGGTAATTTCGGTTGAATTGTTCAATTAAGTAGCGAACACCGAATACAATTCTTTTGAATGCATCAATTGAATTGAGTAATGCCGCCACAATTATTATTGGAAAAGATTAAATAATATATTATGTACGGGAAAATAATTGGTGATATTTATGATTTATTTGGTTACAAAAAGTGCAACATAAACGTGTACGAAAAGGGTGTAAAAAAGAGCAACAAAAAACCCCAATTAGTAAAAGTGATGAGCGAATAACGTTATTATTTAATATAGTCTGGTGTCATCAGCCATGGAAGCTGCAAACAAAAAATTAACTGTCCAAAAAGAAACGTGGCGTGAAATGAACAAAAACAGAATAAATAATAAAGATAATTAAAAGAAAAAATAAATAATAAATATATTAATAATAATTGTCTCATATTTAAATATGTAAATAAGTGAAATAAATTAATGCTATTAAAACAATAAATTGCATAAAATTGTCCAAGGTGATGGCAAAGGGTGCACTGTTGCATAAGCGTAGTTAAAAACGTAATTAAAAATGGTTAATTATACAAAAATAGGGACATCGCAACAGCAAAAACACGCATAGTTATGAAACATTTAAGCAGCAGCTTGCTACATGTCCGCTATGAAAGAAAAAATTAATAATAATATAACATAAAATATAATAAAAAACACCGTTATAAACAACAACCAAAAGGTTCACTCTGGCCATACAGCTGTTTGCCGACCTATTGACGACTATTGTTGTTATCGTAGTGTGTAATTAACTGTCATCTTCAACACGTCATCTATGTACGTCTTCATTATGATTTGCTACGCTGGTGCAACAGACAAATTGCGTTTTTTTATTATAAGAAAAAAATGTATTTAATAGAAAATTATGAAATGATGAGCGGATATGCGATTGACGAACGCGCGCTTGCGCAAAGGTAAATTAGGCACTAAACGAGTGTAGAGATGATGTTGTCTTTGCTTCGCCAAGTATTTGAGAGTTGCGAATCAAACAAATATTATATGTATAACATATTCTATTTTGGTATAAACATATAAAGTTAATAAGAGCGGTATATGACACAAATGATACACTTTCTTGTAATGAATTTAACCATATAACTTAAATTTATCGTAATATGTAAATTAACATTATATATATAATGGAGAGGACTTGAAAAGCTTAAGTTATAAAATGAAAATATTAGATCAACAAATATGTCATGGAAAGAAATTGATAACTATTCTGTTTAACTTTTTCCAGAGACATGAGTAGAAATATAACAGGAAAATTTCGATATTTTTTACGGAGTATGTTACTTAACTTAAGTATATTTTTCACAAATTTTTTAAATAAGCATTAAAATTAGGCTGTTGACATATGCATATATGCTGATTTACGAATAATAATTATATCAGCATTTAATAAATGGTAAAAAAATTTCATTGTGAGAAAATATATCAGTTTTCATTAATAAATGTTCAAAAATGCATGGAGGCGCAAATAATTTGTCGCAATATTTTCAACAACAAAATAATATAATAAAATAATTTCATAATGTAATGACTTTATTGAAGCATAAAATACAGTCTGTTATAATATTTTGAATCGGTACGAAAAAAAATGGAATCGTTGTAGTTATAGGGAAGATAAAAAATGTTACCGATACTGATAAACTTATACAAATGAAAATTCATTCCTTAATTCATATCCCAAATTCAATTCCAACCAGGTGGTGCAACCAGACATTCAACGCTTAAGAAGTTAATCGTAATCGAATCATGTGATATGACAACATTAGGAGACTTTTTATAGGCTAACATCAAGTCAATCGTCTCATTTACCATTTTTAAACTAATATTTAGTATAAAATACGTACCACAACAAATTTGTTTTTAAAGTCGTACATCTCTGAAAACCTGTCTATTAAAAAGTGAACTAATTTTTATATACGAAATCTACTACTTTAATTTTCATTAAATGCATTGATGGAATTTTAATTTATTTTTGTGAAGGAATTTTCATACTGACCTACTCGTTATTAAGTGATTAAATTTTATATTCATAACTATGGTTAGCTGTTGTTATAAAACAGTTGGATTCACACTTCAGTTAGTGCTCATATAGTACATAGATATGATAGAGTACACATATGTACATATGTCAGCTACTATAATTTTAGGCGTCACGCTTGACTATCCACCAAACTGTAAAAAATAAAAAGGTCAATGAAAATGTTAATGAAAACATTTCGGTTGATGCACTTTACATACAGAGGTAACTCATTTGCGTTGTTTTCAATGATAACAAACCCATTATGTGTAATGTTCTATGCAATGGTAATAAATGAAACAACACCGTTTGTTCATTTAACGGTAATGAGGGCAAGCGGTACTCTTCCACCTGACAAATCAGCTGCAGGAGGGAAATTGTGAAAGGTGAACTGTTTCCATTGAACTCTTAAGTTGAATGCTCGATTTAATGGTAATTGGTATAGAAATTAAAAAATTAACAAAAACAAAAATACTATAGTCACATTTATTAAATATTTTAAAATTTAACTTTCAATAGATTCCCTCAAGCTTTGAGCGACACTGACCTGCAACCATTTGCGCATGCGCGTCAACTACCTATACGTATGACAGGTACGTAAAGTGTTTATCGAGACCGGTAAAGGCACGCTTTTCAGAGCATATAGACACATATGCATGGAATCATCACAATGCTATGCTTCACTAGTGTTTGCTTTAAATTTAGAATGTTATCATATGCTGCATCGTTTAATCGTTTATAAATACATACATATGCATGTAAATATTTTAAGTGTATGTGTATTTTGATAGCAACAGACGCAGATAGATTTACTCTAATCATTTTGCAAATACAGTTATTCATATTTTCACAATATTTACAAATATTCAGGTGTAAATATTGATTGACTGATGAATTTCTGAGTATACCGTTGCTTTATTTGCAATATCGATTTATATGATTGCTTTTATTTACAGATATGAGAGTTATGGGGTCAAACGCATAACCATACACCATATTTATAAACATAAATAACGAAATTTTCGTTTATAACTATGTGAGTGAATGAGTGACTCGCCAGTTTTTCCTAAGAAAAATCATATCATCAATGGTTATAAATTTATATTTGTTATGGTAGTATATTAATAAAAAG
Organism: Zeugodacus cucurbitae; assembly: GCF_028554725.1. Lineage (NCBI taxonomy): Eukaryota > Metazoa > Arthropoda > Insecta > Diptera > Tephritidae > Zeugodacus > Zeugodacus cucurbitae. Next base: position 14,048,606 of record NC_071671.1, read on the forward strand.
TAGAAAGCAAAAAAGGTAATCTAAACTAAATTGAATTAATTTTATTCCGGATAATAGTCAGACAGAAAATTTTGTGTCGCAATCAAAACAGTTTTTCACAAAATTCGTTTCCTTTATAAGTTCAATGGAGGGTGATAGAGCAACATAATGCGATATCGAGGCTTCATTAAAATATGTATATAAGGAAGCTTTAAATTATTGGAGGTTATAAGCAATACAGATTTCTATTCGAAGATTATTTCCGATTGTATGAGTTGTTACTAAACATGTTTTCAACTTACCTTAAAACAATGTTTATTTTGTGTCAAATCTAATTCGAAAATCTAGTTACTCCTAGTTGGAAGTTGATATATATCTGAATAGAATAAATAGTCAACGATTAATAAAGATTCTTAATCCTAAAAAATACATGTAAATGGAGGCTAATGTAAAAAAAATATACTAAGTACGTTAAGATAGGAAAGCAAAATTTGCCTTCTAATACTTTGCCGCTTTCTCTCCATTTCCTTGTACTTGTCTAACTAATGTATCCCACAACTCTGTTTTGTTCAAAATTTTACAAGATTTGACGAATCACATACGTTTTTTGTGATTAATCCAGTTTACATATTTTATACCAGTTCTCTGTTCGATTAGTCACTCTCTAAAGGGTAACCCAAATTAATAATTTTCCATAATTTAGCTTTTAAGATGTATTAAAACCAAGAGTGGCCATTGTTAAGAAAATGTTTCGATCGAAAATCCATTAAAGCAAATAAATAGAAAATAAATATTTGTTATGCAAATCCAGACCCCGTTCTCCTCGTGTCAACACAAGTTGCATATATCAATTGTGAATGTGAAGTAAAATCGTATTCTAAATATCTGGGAATAAATTTTAAGATTTTTTATTGAAAGGGTTCACTGGTACTTGTCCGTCCAACTATAGTTTTTTGGTATATAGAAAATTTCATTCATATCGCTCATGTTGAAAACTTTAAAACGGTCCTCGATTTTGTACATAAGGAATGTCGATCAAAATAAAAAGTTTAAGATGATGGGAAAATGGCAGACTGAAACATTTAGAGCTGAAAGAATCATTCAATGTGCTTCAAGCCCGCTCCCATCCAGCGACTCATCAATTTACAATTTAGACTATTTTAGACTATTTTAGACTTTTAGACACTTCTTCGCACCAAAATTTGTGAACTAATAAAAATATGTCAAATTATTAAAATTGTGTTTATCTTCTTTTTTGTTGTATTACTTTTCTGTTGGTTCGTTAGCATTGCATAGCGTGTCGCGTGGTAAGGTGTGGCTGCTATCTATATACAAGTATACATATGCCTTTGTTGACCCACATTTCAAGTGATATATTTATACATGTTTGTATTTATAATATTTTTAGTTACACATACTGACAAATGTCACATATATGTATGCGATGCTGACTCTCTACATACATACATCATTAATATGTGGTTTAATCATTAATTTCTTGTTGGTACCGTTGAGCACATTCACATCTAAATTGTGGCGCGACATGGTGAGCGGCGGCCTGAAATGCAGGTATGTAAGCCATAAATTATCAAGCTGGAAAAGTAAGTGCGTGCGAGTGTTTGAATGTATGCGAGTATGTCATATCAATTCACTTATTTTTTGTTGTGTTTGTGTTTGTCATGCATTATGCCGATTCGCGTGCACAAAGTTGATTGAACTTTTAAGTTTGCTGACAGTTTTCACACTTTGCACGCAACCGGCTTACACCGGCGCCGACGTTGCCCACCATTGTTGTTGGTGTTGTTGTGAAGGCAACAAAATAAATTTAAATGCTGCAGTGCGGTGTAGTGTAGATTGGTTAAAACTGACTGACGGATTAGCTGTGGTGCACCAATTTGCCGCTGTGTGCATACTTTTTTGAGTGACTGTAGCGAATGCAATTCGTTTTCAGGCAAGGTTTGCATTAAGTTCGCATTTTTTATTTATAATTAATTCAATATTTGCTTAAATCATGTAGAATATTCCTGTGAGTATCGACATATTTTTGATAAATGTGTAGGTTTTCTCAATGAGTTCACTCATTTTTTCCGGATTTTCCCCGAAAATACTTAAAGCATACTTAATCACATCAAATATTTTCAGTGCAACCACGCATAATACCGTATTAGTAATAATAACTTATCATCAAAAACAAGTATTTAAAGCCTAATTGGTCTCATGGCAGCTATAGGGATTAATTTCGGAATTAATAAAATATTTAAATCAAAATCCATTGGTTGCATTGAACATTAACTCAACCTTATCTGTAACATCTATATGTATGTAAATGCGTGAAAACCGTTTAGCCGGTTATAGCCGAATCGATGATAGCGATTTTGGTTCGTCGAGAGAGGACTTTACTGTTCAATTGCCTACTCAGTCCAAAGTAGCACCTGTTGGCAAGAGTAATTCTGCATTGGATTTCGAGGCTGACACTGTTCGTGTTATTGATGCTGGTTCCCAGGTATACGAAATTATCTACAACTTCAAGGATATGTCTCTAAACAGTGAAGTGGGAGCCAAGACACGAATGCGCAGACTGTTTGTTTGACGACAGGAGATATTTCGTCTTGTCCTCGTTCACCACCACCAATTCGCTTCGCTTCCTTATCCAGTCTGGTAAAAAAACGGAACTAACGCCGCGGGTGTAGTTTCCAATGATATCAATATCATCAGCGTACGCCAGTAGCTGTAAACTTTTATAGAAGATTGTACCTTCTCTCTTTAGCTCTGCGGCTCGTACTATTTTTTCCAGCATCAAGTTAAAGAAGTCACACGATAGTGAGTCACTTTGTCTGAAACCTCGTTTGGTATTGAACGGCTCAAGGAGGTCCTTCCCAATTATAACGGAGCTTTTGGTGTTGCTCAATGTCAACTTACACAGTCGTATTAGTTTTGTGGGAATTATATGTATGTACATATATAAATATCTGCCACTCTAATCACTGCTCATTACAAAACTACTTTATATATGGCGGTTAATTAAACGAGATATTAACCATTGTGGCTTAAAAGGGAGATTGTCCATCTACTATTATACCATCCGCATTTTATGCGTAAATAAACGATATGAGCTCAAAATTATGGGTAGTAATAGCCACGGCTACTTCACATGACTATATAATAAGATTTGGAGTAAAAAATTTAATTTAAAAAATTCGGATAAATAATATTTATCAAAATTTTTTTTTCTATTGTAAATTTATCGTAGATAAGTTTCGGAATTATAATTATTTCATTGCATTAAAACGGATTTTCGGAATAAGGTTTATAAAATTGTAAATAGTGTAAGCACTGTTCTATTTTTAAGGAAGAATACTAACTGAAGAACTAAGAACGTAAAAGTTTAAATTTGGAACTTAAAAATTATGCATCGAGAAACGTATCCCTCTTTGAAAACTTAGGCTGGTCATATAGCGCATATAGGCCAGATTTACATAGCAAACAGGAGGATTATTATTTAGTTAAAACAATTTTTTCTTATTTGTTCTAAGCTCTTATCATCACTTCACTTCTTATCCACTATGTGCCCAGCCTAAGAACTTTATTCAGAAGAAGTTGTATTTTTCTAGCACAGAAAGCATTTATCCAATTGAGGCGTCCACAAAAATCTACAAAGCTAAATTACCGTTAAATAAAAATTTGCTTTTTCACTTAAGCTGCATTTATTTAATCTTCATGAATTTCGCATAAAATGTATACTCCTACTCCGCGCAGAAGAAGTGTAATAAAGCAATTCTGAATAATTACAAACCGATTTGGCTTAATTACAGTAAAACAATTTGCAAACTGCAAAAAACTCTCTCAGCTTCGCATTATTTACACTTTGTGGCTCATACTTCAAGCACATTTCATCTAGTCGTGTTGGAGTGTTCTTGTTATTCTTGCAACGCTTAGATGACAAACAAAAAGGAACAATTCTAAACGCCACAATTATGTCGTTAACGACACACTAATGGACACTTTTGCTGCAACTACATTTATGTCAAGCGCGTAGCATTAAACACGCATATATTCACACACATATATCTGTATATCGATTTTACGTTGGACACAAATAGTCCATGCTCCCCTGACTCTTCAACTTCGCTGTGACGCAACAAAAGCCATTCAACTTCAGCTGCTAGCGCGCATCGGGCATTAAATGGCTTTTTGTTAAAAAAGCAAACATGCATATTTACACACACTATCAGTCTCATGCTCTCATAGTGGAACATTAATGCTTGGTCAGCACTGTCATTTGGAGATGTGGCTACAATGATAGCACGAAATGTCACAGACAGAACGCTAGTCACAGTGTCCACAAGCGGCAATTTAATGATATTAATAGCTTCCTCAAAGCATAGCTGTGACGATCAAATCGGATAGACAATCAGCAACACATACATTTGAGTTATTTTGATAAGTTAAGTTTTCTAAGAAGTAAATGTAAATTAATTAACAGAATAGAAATTAAAAATTATCGCAAAGAGGTTTCTCACTTCAAAGAACAGCTTATAGTCACTCGAAAGGCTGAACTTTTCGAAAAACTTAGTTAGAAGAAACGGCGATAACGTTAATCTCACGTGGACAGGTAGAGAATCGCAGATGCAGAGAATCTCATTTAGAAATATCCGACTGTCCATTGTGACACCCGGAAAATTCCTAACGGATCACTAAGACCCACGTGAACAGTTACAACACCAGTATTTTTAATGTTAAAATATCATTGATCAGGATACCCTCATGTATCGACTTGAATTATCAACAGTATTTACCTTAATGTCTATAAAAACTGTAAGCAATGAGTTTCAAGAGAAAAATATTGTCAGCATTCAGACATAGGTTTGACGTTTTTATACGACAGTTGGGCTAGAACATGTGCCGAGTTAAGGACTTTTACTCACATAGCCAATAAGTCTAGTACGGAATTTTGATTGATTATGTAGCCAAAGCCGATGATGTGTGATATTTCGAAACCGGCAAAGTGGGACTTATATCCATACAACTTTGGAAACCGCGGCTCTAGAAGTCGCGGTGATGTGAATTTGTCCTCTTTGAACCGAGAGCTTTTGTTGTGCGGGAAAAATACTGTGTAATATAGATTAGAGTACAGAAAAGTGGAGGCAAAAATATTTTATTAAATATGAAATCGCCTTGTATATATAGAGATTAATATAATCATAGATTTAGTGCAAAAGTTCTGTTAAAAAAATATCAAAGAACATTTTTTTATTTAATTCTTGGAAAATGTTAACTGTCAATGATTTTCTTCGCAAATGTACACCGGCTTATCTTATCTACTAGCAGTTTTTGTTGTTTTCTGATATCTGTTACAATTGTTACAGCAGACGCTGCTCGCTATGACTACAACTACAACTATAACATTACCGCACTTATCATGCCTAGACGCTGCCCTCCAGCTCGAAACAGCTTTCGAAGTTCAGCCTAAAGCCATTCCATACACCTTCATTTATTTAATTCTATGCATACTGCTTATCTTACTTTGTTGTTATTATTTTTGTTGTTGGTGTTTGCATTTCATTTGGCCGCCACTGCCGCATACCGAGACTTACAACTGGTTTCTGTTTCTGCAGAAAATGAAACCAAAAAACAGCACCAACAACAACAAAGCGTGCATTGTTTTTGTGCTCTCCAACTCGCGTTTGCCTTAAGCTATGCTCTGCGTTACGCTGAGTTGACTTTAATGTTGCAGCGGTTTGCCCACTTAAAGCCGACTTGACTTGGCATTTTATTGCTTTGGCTGCGGAATTTCTTAACTGTTAATCGCGCTGGAGATGCAACGCAGAATACAACAAAAGCAACAAAAACAATACTGAAGTGTGGTGCACGCTGCAGCTTTGTATGCGGGCAAACCTGCATTAATGGTACCCTGTATACATATATATATGCAACGTGGTTCCACAAGCCAGCACACCTCCAGCAGCTCTACGGCATGGTAGGCAGGTGACAACGCTCTTCGCTTGAGTTGCGGAAATGTTGCGAAAATAGAAGGAACTGATGTCATTGCTAATAGCGGTTTCCCATTTACTTTGTTCTGGCTTTGTCGCAGCAGTTGAGACACAAAGAGACTAGGAGCAAATAGTAACAACAACAAAAGCAGCACACTGTTGATATTTTAAATGCCAAAAGCATTTAGCCGTCAAATGAATTAAGATTTTTATATTAGTGTGTGGCTGCTACCAGCGTTGCCGTTTAGCACTTTGTTTGGCAATTCGACGGCAGCAAGCTTGAAGTTTTAAGTGTGTTGGTGTGTTTGTAATCAAATTCAGCGCCTGTCTCTGCCGCCGTTTTTAGTATTAAGCAATAGTTTATGGTAAATTGTTTATCTCCAACCTTTACTTATGTTTGTTTTTGTTGCCAAGTACCTTGACCGTATTAGGTATCATCTTGAGACAAAATGTGTATGTATGCACTGATATGATATGATAAAATAAATAGTATAAATATTGTCGGAAAAAATAAATATTTACGGAGTAAATAAATATTTTCATGGTAAAAAAATATCTCAGGAGTAAATAAATATATTCGGAGTAAATAAATATTTTCGGAGTGAATTGAAATTTTCGGATTAAATTCACTTTTTCGGGAGAAATTATATTTCCGGAGTAAATTTATATTTTCTACATTACTTGTGTCAAAGAAAAATTATTCAGTTCGACACCACAATATTATTTGTAAAGACCCAACCATAGCAAATCACATCACATTTAGTGTTTCAATATTTGCGGATATACTTAACTCGGAGTACATAATTATTTCTACAGTGAAACCACATAACCAAACTAGAATGGTATTAAGAAGTTAAATTGTAACACACAATCGGAGTAAAACTATATTTTCGGAGTTATATATGCCAACGAAAAAATATTTATTTCGATTAATTTGTAGGAACCCCAACATCGCAAGTCAACTAGAAACAGTTATTGAATTTTCGGAGTAAAGTTATATATTCGGATTTAATTGTATAAGAGAAAATATTTAATTTCAAATTTACATTTCCATTTGTAGTATTATAGTGAATTAAATATTTTAAAATAGTAATTACAACCGTTAACGCATTGATATATACATACAAAACATATGTACACAGATCGAACCAACACTCCTAATTCTTACATAATTTCAATTTATGACTCTTATTTGAATCATAGAACCTTCGTGATTTGTCAAAACATTCCTAGACTCACCTTTGCAGCTGCTTATGTATTATTTTAAAATGACATTTCACATTTAAAGTCATATCTAGCTTGTAACGCACTCTTGCCATCAAACATTAATATTCCACCTTTCAGTCTCATATGAAGTAAATACTTTTGTATCTCCTTTTTTGCAGCGGTTTATAACGCTTTTCGATTATGGAAATATTTCGCAATAACAAATAATGGCATGCCATTAAAGAGACACAGTGAATAGTTGCCACTCTCTGACGTAACGCGCTTTGAAGATAACCACAGTAATATCTACACAAATATTTTTTAATCAACGTGTTTTGTAGTTAAGGAAAATATTAATAAATGAAAATATTTTCTTATTACTCGCCACTGACGGTAATGATGTGCTGAGATTGGCCAAGAGTTGCTTTGGTGACAATGTTGTCGCGACAACTCATCTGCTTGTCACTAACAACAATCGTGCGCTGTCGTCGGGTTGTCTGCTCATTAACGGCAATATGAATGTTGAAGGTCGCCGGTTGACCAACACGAATGCAATCAGTCTTTTAGTTGTTGCGAAGAGTTACTTAGATTTTAATATTTTTTACTTAAAAAAATATTATTATTTTGCCTTCGAGTGCAAGCGTTTGAAAACCTGTAGCAGACGGTCTCTTGAAGTGGATTGTTGCATTTGTGAGCAAACGATAAACTTAAGATGCTTAATAAAATGTATTATTGCAGTATTTTACAATTAATTACGTTGTATTTGTTATTGCTGTTGTGTCTGGTCTAGCAACTTGTTTGCAGAATCTAGTTTTGTTTCGTCTTTATTAGATTTGAAAGAAGAGACAATAAAATTTTTTATTCGCAGCCAACCAAGACGTTACAAAAAATATGCATAATAAAATATTACGCTCATTAATATTTTTTGTATGAAATAAAGTATTTTTAATTATCATTATTTTTTATACTTGTACACTTTTAATAGTTTTTTATATTTGTAGTTTAGTTATTTGTGTGTTATTTTTAGCTGTTCCTTTAGAAACAATTTTTTTTTGAAAAGTAGCACATAGTTTTCTAAAAATAAATACAGGGTGCTTAAGAAATGAAATACTGGAAGCACTGATTAATATAGTAACGACATGAAACTCAAATTTTGTTGAGTTTAAATCCACATTTTCTGAGTTTAAGCTGCCAAGTTACTTCAGATTATCATTAAAAAATGTGAACTCAACTTTTTGCCCAAAAAATAGTTATTAAAGCCTAAGCTTATTACTAATTTAGCGTAAGAAACACTTTCATAACTCGTTAAGCTTTAAAAAAGCTCACAATCTTGTTGAGGATTGTAAACCTTTTAATTTAGCACGTAAACTCAACCTAGAAATCATATTGATTTCTTATGACAAAAAACTTAAGAAATGCAAATTATTATGAAGACCGATATCGGTTTAGGTTTTATTTAACGTTAAACATCGGTTTCGTAGAATTGTAAATCTATAGGAATATAGTATTTTTCCATGTCTCTCTATAGGCTTTTATTGTTCCCACTAAGGGTGTTTATAAGTACAACTAAGGGTGTCTATAAGTAAACTTCATAAACTAAAAACAAAATCAATCAACAATATTCCCACACATGAAGTATGCAAACAAAAGGCGAAGCAGACAATTTTTAACTTTTCGAAATCCAACCCACAAATCGAAAAATAAAGATTATCAAATCAAAGGCTGGAACTAAAACCAAAAACATCTTATAACTCAAATGATTACAGGTTATTCTAGCATTTTTATGTACGTGTTCACCTCCAAAAAGGAAAGGCGTTAATTAAAAAACAGCAACGAAAACATTTACTAAGGTAAAAAATTGAAGAAGCAACGCCGCCGTTAAAGCTTCGTAACACCTACTTTTCGTGTTAAACGGGCTAAATTTAAACCACAAGCTATATAATTAACGAATTAAAAATAATTTATAGAATAAGCGAAGTAAAAATAAAATTAAATCATTTTCTACGAATGGAAGTGAGGAAGAGCGACAGCTGGCCTTGACCCCGAATAGAGATGTATATCGACTACAATGTGGAATTAAGTATATTGAAAGTGTTGCAACAACTCATTCAGAAAAAAATAATAGCTCAGCAAAAGGGTGAGAATAACCTAATTCAAAGCAGACAGTTCATATAATTGGTTATAAAATTAGAGGATTAAGATGTTGCAAATAATTTAGTAAATTCTCAAAAATTAACTTAGACTACTTTATGAATCTTAGTAATTATTATAAGATACCAGATTAATTGGTTATGTTATACGAAAAACCCAAACTTAACAGCCATGAGAAACACCCAAGGGGAAAACGGCCGGTGATATAAAGAAAATGTATCACTTTATTTGTGAGCCGACGTTAGGAATTACAAATGTTGACTTCAAGATTGGAATGATTGACTACTATTCTTGTCAACTAAAAAGGCTTAGGTGGTTTTAATGTCCATAAAAATAAAAAATATAATAAAATATAATATATCCATAAAAATAAAAAAATATATATTATTTTTGACTAATAAAAAATTCGATTCCTAATTAAATTGAAATTATAGTATATATCTTTTAATCTTGAAAAGTTAGTCTCCAACTAATAATCTTCAAAAGCTTTAAGCTCCTATGCGCCTGCCACCTCAAACGCACCCTACTGCAATTTTTTTTTTCTATTCTTAATGTCATTATCATTTTAAAAGTAAGTAGCGGCACCTCACTCACAAAGCATTTATTTCATGGCGCTCGGCGCCTTCCAGCTATTGCCATTAGCACACGTCATTAACTCATTTGTGCGAATGCCACAAAGTAGCCAAGAATGCAGCGCGTAAACTTAATTTTATGCCACTGAGTGTGGACCGTGTGCCAGTGCAACAGTAGTCGTTCTTACAAAGAATACAGTAGCTAATGACCGTTCAGTGGATTAAGTTGGCTATTAAGCATACCATTGGCAGGAGTATATGTATGTGTGGGTAAGCTTTAGTGGAAAAAATGTAATGGGTGTTGAAAAGTTGCTTTATTTTCCACTTTAGGTGATTTAGAATGTGGTTGATTTAGTATTTATAGACCTGATTTCCGATTAGCACTATATACTTATATGAAGAGTTCTATTACAACTTTCAGAATTCAGAATTTTTTTCTAAAGGAAGCTTTAAAGCTTTAACAATACAAAAAGCACAGACAATTTTCACTAACACTAGAGTAGTTGTATTATTACAAGTTGCAAATTGCCTTTCAGTTTGAATTTTAAATATGAAAACTATATTTCAATAATCCTAAAGAGATTTATTCATATGAACTACTGATCGGACACATATTTCTATAGAAGAACTATAATTCTTATAATTCTCATGAGATTACATTAGAAATGATAGTTCTTTAGCCGTAAGTAGATATTAGAATATATTACCACCACTATGTTCAAAGCAGCTTTGCGTACATATAGCTAAATGAATAATCAAAATTTTATTATATAAAGTTATATAAAAACACAGTCACAGTAAACTGATACGGCAGTGCTGCTGCGCATCTACAGCACCCAAGAGATCGTGAAAAATTCGTTATGCAAGCGAACACGTTTGCTGCAATTGTGGCACACATACACATACTAAAGCCAGACTAAAGACAGCAGATCGCAACCAAACACCAACACGCTCCGTACAACTTGGATTTCTCGCTTTTAACCTGAGCACACGGAAAAAATAAGACGAGGAAGATAGAAAAAAAAAGCGTCAAGAATAGCGTAGAACAAAAAATGCAAGCCAGCAATTCGAGTTGCAAGCAGCTAACCACGAAGATGACGAAAAAGTTTAGAAGTATCCGATGAATGCAGCTCTATAAACCACACTCTAACGACTTGTGGCCGCAGCGACGGCGTCAGCATTAGCAATAGAAGCACAAGAAGATAAAAAGACATACAATAACAACAACAGCTATATACTTATGATGATTAGATTGCGCAGAGAGTCTTCTTAGGAGCCAGGGAATGCGTAAATGTGCCGAGAGATATTCAATACATGAGCTTAGTTGCATATACAGCAACCGCAAGAAAGCTCCTGAAGTAACCAAGCCGTTGCTTTACTAACATTAGCATCTATGGAAATAACAACAACAGTGGTAGCGTCAGCAGAAGTAACAAACGTTTGTTAATACTTGAATTGCTTGAATTGTTTGGAATGATGTAGATTTGAGATTTCCTGCTGTGACTTACAGAAAAGAACTCAGCAACTGCATTGCTTTGATGGCACAAAAGAACATGCAGAGATAGCTACATGTGCATATGAATGTTTGTATGTATGGTAGAGTGTTTGTTCTATGGTTAACAGTCGCTGCGAACATTTATGTGACCACTGCCGCATTCTTTGCGGTGATAAGTGCGCTGACATATACCATTGGTAAGTGCATACTCATTAATATGCAAGTATATAGTTAAGTATCTACATATGTATATCGTGTGATGTTATAAAATATATATTATGCAGAAATTAATATCTATTCGTGTAGAGGAATATAAAATAGTAAAGATAGGTGCAGTTGCTGAGTAAAAACAGTTGATTATGGTATGCTATTCTGAAGAAAAAAATGGATAGGGAGCTAAGGTTACTGGCGACTAAACTGTGCAAAAATATTGGAATTAACAAGAATGTTTAGTGGTGTACCGAGCAACGGGTGAAACGTTTAAACCTTAAAATTTAATAAAAGTTTTAAAATATTTTTTGTAGTTGCCACCCGATTTTTTGCCGAAATATGAAATAACTAGTTAAAAATTACCAAAGAAGCATTTTAAGAAAAATTGTATAAGCAAATAATTTTGTAGAATTACCATTTAATAAATTTTATTTTGTAAAAATAAAATAATATCAATATTTTCAGATTTGATTTAAATGAGATTTGCCAATTTATTTTTATTATTATCCAGTGTTGTCATTTTTAATAAATTCTGAAATAATATCAACAATAAGCAATTAATAAAGTAAGGCACTGAACTCATATGTTCTGATCTTCTCAAGATAAGTATATAAATTTCACAAATGTCGACAATATGTTGGTGAAAATTCTGTATATACAAGCAGTATACTATTTGTGACAATATATCTTAACGTCCAAAAGACACTGATGTGGATGAAAATATCAAGAAAATCCCCAAAATAAGTTTGAACTGTCATGGAAGATAGCACACACTATATCAAAGAAATGAGTTGGAAGTCTGTAGTAGGTGCAAAGCAACTTTGCCTAGTTTTTTCGAATAACATATGTACCGCCCGGTATAGCTTTTCCGATTTACTTCGTAAGGACCATGAACAATAAGGACAATCCATCGAATTTTTATCAGTCCAAATAAATATTTCATGAAAAGCTTAACCACTTCATGGACTACCCTATGGAGATACACTCCTAATATTGACTCCACGGTTCTCCTTCGAGCGCTGTGTCATTACAACCAGGAAGAGATTGTGCTGCAACCAATGATGCAATTAAGAAAAGTCACAAACAAATAAATAGGCCTAAATGAGAAATAACCATAGAAGCATACTCATAAACTCATTCACACACTTATATACGAACGGCAGCATGCGGTGAGCTTCACGCTACAGTTGTTGTTGTTGCATGAAAAATGTTGCATTTGATGACAACATGCACCTTATTGAGACAGTGCAGATCTCAAAGCAAAAGGTGCAACAAGTGTACACACACAGATGCATACGCGTATTGGCAGTGACAGTGGCTGCCAAAACAAGGAACCTGTTTTGGAGAATTATTTATGAGTGTGGTGACTGGCCAACAACAACAACGCGTAGATGCAAGCAGAACGAGGAAGAAGCAGAATTAAAGGAACAGCAATAACAACACTACCTGCATGAATTCAATGAACTCGTTGGCGTTGGAGGTGACGACCGAATTTGTTTGCGGGCCACAAGCGCCAAAGGCGAGTGAGGGTGCTACTATAGCTACTCCATACACACATACACATATATTGTCATATCGGGTGTTTGCTCCTGTTATTTGCATGTTGATTGGCGGGGATGCGGTAACAAGGCTGCCTGCATACGAAAGCAAAATGTGTTGCACTCAACTTAACAAGGCTTAAAAACGTAAAAAAAAAAGAAGCAATTCCAAACAACAACAGTAACAAGAAAATATTGCTTGCAAGGCATTTCAAATCATATGTAAACTTTTTATATTTTTCTTAAGCATAGGAATGCGAATAAATAGTTAATAAATTTTCTAAAAGTAGCGAAGATGAAAGATGAAGATACAGAAAGAATCCTACAAGCTTCTGGGCTAAAATGAATGCCAAAACGTCGAGGAAATAGTGTTTCCAATTGAGTAGAAAGCTGGGAAAGAGTAAGAAGAGTTTGAAAACGTTTAGTTAAAGTTCTGACGTAGTGTTGAAATATATTCCATTTTTAAGGTTATGTATAGTTTTTAATTCCCTTTGTGTTCGATTGCAAAATCCCTTCCGCATTTATAGGTTCATGGTTAAATTTTATATGTATATAAACAAATACTGAGTAGGAAGTGTTAAATTTTGAAAAAACAAACATTTTAATCTTCGTGTGGAAAGTTTTGTGCACATTTATTTCCGCATAAGTCACTAAATTACCGCATTTATTTTTACTCAGAATATTATATTTGAAGTGCAAAGTGCTGACAAATAGATTAAATTGTTCAACACTTGAATAAATATGTTTCATTGTCGTCTAGATACAAATACATAAAAGCAGAATAATATTTCGATACTTTTCAGCCAAAGAATTTCGACTCTAAAAGAGTATCATTTAACATTTCAGCTTGCTTTCAAATGTTATTGAAATGAAAACAGCTGAACACATGATTTTACTTGCTGTATTCAAGAATACAGAAAACGTGCTCGCCCTTTGCGTAAAGTTCATTCAAGCTTAACCCTGAACTCTTGTAAATTTCATATTTCTCTGTATAATTTGTATAAGATATTTGAACCTGTCTTCTTATTTTGGTACTTTTTATTTTTGTAAGACAAATTAGACCGAAAAATATAAAATTTACAAGAGTTCAGGGTTAAGCTATGAAGTAATTTGTATGAACATATTTAATCAGTCACATATTTCAAGATCAATTGAAGTTATATATCCACGTGAAAACACGTATTTATTTATTTTTTTGAAAAATTATCAGCTGAATAAACGATAATGTTTTTACAATAGTTTCTAACTGGCATACAATTCCTACATTTAGAATATTTTTGGAATTCTGAACGCTTTGCATTCTCTAAATTACTTATTTGTATTAAAAAAGTACTCGTATAATAAGAAAATAATAAAATATGCGCTTAGCAAAACATTTCTAATTTTTATATCATACTAAATGTAGGCAAAGCTAAATCTTAGTCTGCATCATATATGAACGAGTAAGTTCCCGAAATCCGCTGTTTAAATTTATTTATGAAAAAATTTATGTTAATACAGATCATACATAATAAGCTTCTTCCAAAAATATGTATGTACACTATATTCCCTTAAAATAAATTCGTTGCCTACAAATAGGCGTACTGCAATTTATTAGAAATTTATTTATATTAAGGGAAATTGCTTTTTTTTATTAAAGTGGTTTTCATTAGAGTTATTTTTAAACAACATTATTTCATAGATACCTTAATTCAGAGAATCATTCTTTCATTTCAACCTTTACAGGTTTCATTACTTTTATTTTATTTTATTTTATTCTTTTACGAGCGTAAATAGCCAACCGCTTGCAGTGTCGTGGCGCAAACAAGCCACGCACACGCAATCATATATGGTTAACCTCGCCAGCCGCGAGAACTAAAAGCAACTCACGTGTACAACTTTACTACTCTAGTGGTGCTTGCCTTGCGCTCTTTTAATTTTTTGGTTGTACATGTCGGCATTTACCTGGTATTCGCAGAGCACACGCTTCACGCTCGTAAAACTCCGAAGAAATTATGCAATAAAAAAATATTAACTCTTAAAACTTAAAATGGAAAGACGTAGAAAAGTTATATGTATAAAGAAACATGAAGGTAACATACGTTTTTGGACCGGTTGTTGCTTTTTGTATCCAAACGTTTGGGGAGAAATGTTAAATTCTTTCCAATGACTTTCAAATGACGTTTAGGCGTTCAGCAGCCGAAAACCATATGTCAATATATATCGCACTTAAAATGAAGTTAGAAAATCAACATCTCTTTCTGGCCACTTATTTAAATATTAATTTCAGTGATTTTGATTTTAAAAAACGAATGAAAACTTTTTCTTAGTTCTTCTGCATGCAATATAATATCACTACAACAACAGGGTTAAAATTATAATTGGTGTCAAAAATGTACCCTAAACCACAGTGGACAGAGTTTTTAACTTTATTAACAAAATCAACGAACTGCAGCCTCAGAGCAAAGCCAATGCTCTCTCACTTATTGAGCGTGCTTTGCATAGCCAATTTACCAATTGCCAATAATATCACACAACAACAAAATTTTCAAAAATTAAAAATTAGCTAACAACAAATTCTTATTACACGCACATTTTGCACGCACTCGCTTCTGGGTTGAATCAGCAGCGGGCAAAATAAACGCAAAACAACAACAACATTCACAATAAAAATTGATTATTTATTTACGCCAATTGCATACTGATAACTCATTTACACTTGAGTAAATAATTACATACCTACATACATACATATTCATATGATTATATGAATATAGAGGTAAAGCAGGTGACCATATCTGTTGATATGTAGGCAAGGTGTACACAATTTGGCATCAATGATTTACTGAATTCAAATTACCGGCAAATATTTATTTTTTTATTTTATTTTTTTTTTTGATGATTTTGGATCTTTTTTATATCCAATATTTATTTGGTCGAATTTGTTAGGTTTTTATTACACTTTTGTATACAAATAAATATACATATGTATATAGTTGTGTTTATGACCGAACAAATAAATACTTACTTACATATATGCAAACAAGAGATCATTGACTCTGAACCGAAGTGAAGCAAATATTCAGCCTTTTCTGTATATATGCCTTTGTAAATATGTTTGTGAGTATTTTTACTGTCACTGGCAGGTGCCGCTGTGAAAAATTTTTTCAATGACTACACAATTTCGCAAAGGGCACAGGCATTTACTTGCTATAAAATTGAATATGTATAACATACATTATTTAAATTTTTGTATAGCAATATATTGCCCATAAATATATACACACCCGTCAGTTGGCTCTTTATAAATTAAATATTTCCCTCGAGGCAATTTGCAAATGACCAAAACTATGAGCTCTTTGATTCAAATTTATTTAAGATTATTTTCAATTGCTCAAAAACAAAGGAAATTCCACTAGCGCTAGAAATCGGAACGAAGTGACAAGAACCATATTTTTGATGAATTTGTTTAGACTTCTTTTGATGGCCTCAACAATACAAGTGTCTTGAAAGGTAGTATTGGCATGCTTATGTATATTATATGTATATTGATATTGTGTAATTATTAAAAAAGAATTCATTCAAAATATTTATAAAAAATTAGAAATATTTTTTGAGATAATATAAAAAATAAATATTTTTCAAATATATCACCACCTTTTCTCGAAAGTGATATTTAAAATTTGTTTAAAAAAATATATTAAATATATATATAATGTGTCAACCCTCCAAAAACAATATTGAACCAGTTGTACTCAGATATGTATGTAGGTACTTTAACTATTGTAAGCATTTATATGTTATACATTCTCGGGCCTTGCTAGCTTGCAATGAAAACTGAAATGAAATCTAAGTATTCATAGCGGACGCTAAGCAAAACGAAGCTCATACGTTTGCTGGCGCAGTCAACGACGAGAACTTTCACCAGATTACAATTAAAATAATCTAGTTTTCGATTAGCCATGCCAAAGCAACAGAAGCGCAGCCAGAAAGTGCGCATATAAGTTACACTTAATAAACGACTGAGCGGCCAATCGCGCTAACGAAGAAGCGGCTTTGAATTGAAGGTGCGCAAGAGCGCAGATGGTTGACCGGTTTACCAGAAGACACCAACGAATAAGATAATAACAAATCAAAACGCAGTCAGCATATGCTGTATGATAGGAGGGGTGGACAGGCAGCGGTAACTGGTATGTACGTAGACAGAGAAGAAGAAGAGTCATATGAAATGACCAACTGCAGTAAATTATCGCGCACATCAAAGACATTAAATGACTTTCGTGGCAGTTGAGCGAGTTTTTGTTGTTGTTATTGTTTTTTCCAACGAATTTGTTTTGCTTTTAATTTCTTAATTACAAATGTTGTGGTTGAAATATGGTGGTGGTATTGCCAGGTTGTTGCATTTGTATTAATATAAATAACTACACAGCGCAAAGGAAACAATAATTAATTATGGCTAAAGATAACAGTTAAAAATCGAAAAACAACAACAAAGGAAAACAAATAGACAAGCGTAGCACTAACTTACCGTTAAGCGCAAATTAATTTTGTATGGCTACAATTTGTTGGTAGATACGCGCTGCGTGAAGCTGCAGAGTTCACCTTCGTGCTTCCAAATCGAAATTAATTCGAAACTGTCGATCAGTCGAAAGAAAGTGAAACTTATGACGGCAATTTTTGTTACTCTTGTTTTTGTTATTTTTTTTCTAGCGATTTTACTTTGTTAAATCTTCTGCCACTCTTTATTTTATGTATATTCCGCTTATTTTTGGTACCGAATCCGGTATGTTAATGAGGCTGTTGTTGTTGTGCGTCGCCGTTGGTAACCGCTTCTATGAATGACAGGTTTCTCCTTTGTGGCGTGCAACTTGCTTCGCATTGATTATGCTGAGTTACAGCTATGTGTGTATTATGCACATATTTTACTTTGCTATTTCACTTTACAACGATTGCTCAGTGGCAAACGCTTTTTTGGAACAATCACGATTTTTATTAGTCTTCTGGGATGTAGCTGGTTTTGATTTTTCTTTTCTGTGGAAATTTTTTCGCAAATGATTATATGCAGTGAAACACTTTATTATAGTGGTTTTAGACATATACCAGCGTAATACACTTTTGGATATTTTAGTTTAAAATTTTACCTGATTATTAATCTGAAAAGAAAGAAAAGGAGAAATTAATATCTGTTCAAAGCAATAGATAGTTATATAAAAAATATTTGTATAGAGTATTCGCTTGAATAATATAAAAAAAAGAGGAATTTGGAACTGCAAAACGGAAAATCAATTCCAAAACGTAGGCTACACTTAGTAATTGCAACACAAACAGCCAAAAACTACTTGAAAGATATACAATACTCGTATTACCTATGGTTAACCTTTTTTTAAAGTTGAACACCACTTTTAGGTCAACAAGGCGATGAAAGTTTAATTTTCAACCGTAAAATGGAATAATTCACCCTAAATGTAGGCAACACTTTGGAGAACGTATAATGAATACAAATCATTGCCTACATTTAGGCACATTAACTATCAATAGCTTTTATTATCCACATAATATCGGTTCTTTAGCCCATTTCATAAAATAACGTCAAAATATAGCTCTGAGGAACAATGGACATCCCTGAATCGACCAAACACAAAATTAACGAATTGGAACCCATGGTTGACCCATAAACTGTATAAATATGAGGCATTCACTCTCTCTATCTTCGATTTACGGACATGTAATGCACTCTTGATTGAAATTTTCAGACTAAAAATTACGTTTCAAATTCATATTACCATTTAGTATCTTTATGTTATATTGGTTGGTTGGTTGGACCTGCTTGGTCTTACTATTTCTAACTTTTAACTAACTCCCTATTTCATTCAATTAATTTAATTTACTACTGCCTCTTTCAAGCTTCTTTAAGAGGTGAGGAAGTTGCCAAAACCACTGGCAAAATTTTTGCTATGAGTTGAGTATGCTTCAAGGGGTTCCAAAATCTAAATTTAACTTTTTTAATATATTTGTTAAAGGCATAACAACAAAATGTCTAATCAAAAACCAAAAATTGCTTAGTTTGCTTATAATCACATAATCATTATCCCCTCTTTACGAAATCATTTTAAACTCTACACATTTTATATTAGTTACAGCATCAATTATTCACGCCTACATGTTTTCCAACTTTTAATATACAATATTCATACATACATAATTTAATCTGTATAGCCATCATTAAATGTTTTCTCCATCCCACTTAGTGTTATGGCATTTTCTTTAGCAGAGAAAAAACAAACAAAAAGAAAAACTCCACTATTTACAAGCCGGATTTCTTCAAATGCTCGGAACATAAAAACGCTTATCAATTCAGCAGCGAAAAGTGGAAGGAAACATAAGCACAACAACAAAAAAGTAATAAAAGAAAAACAAGAAACACACACACACAGAAAATAAAGTAGAGCTTGTAAGTAGTCCGAAAAGGCAAATGGTGAAAATAAAACGATTTCTACTTCAACGGAAGTGCTTATTTGTAGTTACTTGCAATGAATGACTTCAAATCTGCAAACGCTCAATTCTGCTTCCGAATACTTCTGCTTCCTATTGTTCACTGCGCCTTTACTCTGCGACTGGGCTTTCGTGACGCTTTATTACCCAGCTTAAGAAAAGCTGTGTAGTAAATAAACGAACAGCATATTTCGAGCACTACATAAAGAAGTACTGATAGCTTTTGAGCTTTCATTTTTCATTTTCACTTGAAATGCAGATTGCATTATATTCAATAATTAAGTCAAGTAATTGACACAAAGGAGAGTGAATAAATGAAAATTGAATCATGAAATTGAATCATGATTCAACCCATTATGAGTTACCTTCGAAGATTATGTAGGAAGTAGATGCTTAAAAACTTCACGAAATTCATTCATTTATTTTCGACTGTGAGCTTATGAGATTGATGTCATATAAGCAATGATAGTTTCGGTAGAGCATTTTAAGCTTTTTAATATATTGTAAGGGTTTTCATGGAAGCTTTCTTGAGAAAGTGAAAGCGACAGAGTTTCATTCTGCGGGAAAGCTTGATATGCACAAAAAGCTGTAGGATGAACTTTCACTGCCTATTAAAAAAAGTAAAATAGAGAACTTTTAATATAAGTTCTAATACTGTTTTTTAAATTTCTGTTATAAATCTTGCAAAAATTACTCAAAATTAATTATAATACTTTTCGTATAAAAGCTTGCATTATGAACTAAAGTTTTCATTAAAATTACTTAAATTTTCATCCATATAAGTCTATGACATCCGATTATATTGA
Organism: Zeugodacus cucurbitae; assembly: GCF_028554725.1. Taxonomy (NCBI): domain Eukaryota; kingdom Metazoa; phylum Arthropoda; class Insecta; order Diptera; family Tephritidae; genus Zeugodacus; species Zeugodacus cucurbitae. Next base: position 14,069,024 of record NC_071671.1, read on the forward strand.
AAATATACTTTATAGCTAACAATATATATCTTGAAGCACTTACTAAATTTGTAAAGGAGCTTTCACTCACAAGAAAACTACCGAAGCTTTCATTTAAGTGAAAATTGATAACAACTTGTTTAGAAACCTGCAGGGTATTACACTGTCGCCATTGACCGTCACTCCCACAACACTTAAGTGTCCGCAATTTTTCGTGAACTCACCAAGGCTTTGTTGTTGCTAAAACTTGTATAGCTACTGTGTTCTTAGTTGTACCATTGTATTCGCCGTTGCTGCCAGTGATTTCCTTGCTATCTTTATAGTTTTTTTTCTCTTTTGAGTTTGCGCTGTTTTATCGCCTACCATCCACAATTGCCTTTACATTTTAGGGTCCATTGTTTTGCTGAATTACTTGCGCGCAAAACTCTTAGGTAAAATTCATCATTGTTGTACACAAACAAACATATCGATATAGTTGTGCGGAGGCATTGTATTGAGTGCTGCTGTTACACATTTATTTTGTCTTTTGTTGTTGTTTTTATTTATCTTTTTTTTTTGGTTTGCATCGAATAGCATCCAAAAACTTTTACTACTGTCTTCTTCAAGCTCTAGTAGTTGTGAATTGTTTTTAGTTGCAACGCTGAGAGATTTTAATATATTCTTACATAAAGATATGTATAATATATATTGTTTTATATGTTCTGAATATTTGCTGTTATTCTTTGTACATTTTATTATTTATAGGCGCTAGTCTTAATGCTATCATAGTTCATTCTTCAGATTTTTTTCTTATCTTCTTTCTTATTATTCTACCGCGTGTTTGCATTTTCTTCCACACACAACCCGCCCGCACTTTGGTAGCAGATATCCTACAAGTATTACAATGACTTATCTGTAGTTTATGCCCTTACATTCTTACAGTTAACAGCATTGTAAATACATATATAAGAGAAGTACATATGTATATACAATACATATGGAATGTGTTGCAAGTCATATTGTAGTTTCAGTTACTTTGTAACTTCTGTTGTGGGTCTCGTCGCGACTCAAAGTCACGGAAAAGAAAAAGATTTGGATTCGAAAAAAGTAAAACAATTGTCTGGAGATAAGCAACATTTGTGCAAAAGAAAACAATGTCGCTCGACTGAGGTACGAGTTGGAGGAGGAAAATGGCGATAGTTTAACTGACATAGTATAGCTGTATGTCTATTTTTTTTTCGCTGGAAATGCACTACGGAATTTAATTACATAGTCATTAATTTTGGAGATTTACAGTACTGACACTTCTATCAGAATGCATTTGACAACTAGCGCAATATTCTAATATAGGCCTCATTAAGGTGTCAAACGAGTTTTAGTAATGGATCTCTAAATTCTCTTGACTGACGTTTAACAAAGACAAGAGTCACATAAGCTTCTAAAGCCAATGTATTAACATGAAGACTAAAATTAATTTTGAGCTCAAATCAACAAAGCTAAATATGTTCTTCAAGTTTTTTATCACATAAGGACAAGTCAAATTGTACAATTTATTAATTCATAATCGATTAAAAAAGCTTTTGAAGTTTTAAATAAGGCTTTAATTCTGGGCTCACACAGTTTTTGTTAAGATCTAAACCGTTTTAGGGCTATATTCTCTAACTAACGGCTCTTTACAGAAATATAATTAAATACAAGTTCAAAGCAACATGCTCAAATATATTAATCTGTTTTAATTATGTACAAAATTAAGATGAGATGAAAATACAATATTTTGAACGTATGGATACTTTCGTACTTTCGTGTTTTTGTAAAGCGTCAAACTAGTAATTTAAAAAAAAGTTCGATTGCTGACACTTCTGAACAAATTCCAATTCAAAAGACTTTTTATCTAATATATAAAATTCTCGTGTCACGGTGTACGTTATTGAACTCCTCTGAAACCGCTCGACCGATTTTCGTGAATCTTAGCGTGCATATCGGCTAGGGTGGAGAATCGGACAACATCTATTTTTCATCCTCCTAAATGTTAAGGGTGGTCTACCCCTAAATTTTTTTAACTTTCCGCGAAGAAAATTAAACATTTTCTAAAATCGGGAAGTTATTGGTTGTTGAAGTTCAAACCGATCTGGCTAATTTTAGTCTTGAAATATTCGTGGAAGGCCATAAAAAGATTAGAAAGTTAGTAAATATGGAAAAATTGCTAGGAAGATATCAATAAGAGAATTGTATTCGAGTTGACAAGAAAAATATAAAAAGAGAAAACAAAAAAATAATATTTTGAAGGAACAATGACAGCTTTGTTAAAATATTTTTGTTATTGTTCAATTGTATAAGGTTGTGTCGATAGCCCAAAACAATTTGTAAAAAAAGGGAAAGGCTAAGTTCACGTCCAACCGAACATTTTACACTCTCGCAATTTATTGATGTAACTTTATTAAGATAACACACAAAATGACCGATATATTACGAAGATTTTCCAAATATTCAAGAAGTCGCTGGGGTACTGCACAGGACTTTAAAAGATCTTGATTGTCGATAAACGTTTTTGGTGGAGCCAGGATTCTGTTAACAGGTGATTTACGCGAGACTCTTCCAATTATTCCTGGATCAACTGTTACTGACGGGCTAATCGCAAGCCTAAAGTCATTTAATTTGTGGCGACACATAAAGTATCGCCAATTAACAACTAACATATGAGTGTTTTTGCAACAATATCAAATTGCAATTGTAGAAGCAGTTGAAAATGATAGGGTCGCAGTTGACACCTCGATGGATTAATAGCATTTCCAACAGATTTCTGTCACTTCATTGACTTGAAAGAGAAGTTTTCCTGACATAAAACCTCAATATGATGTGATTGGTGGTAAAAAAAAACAAAGATATCGATGATCTTAATGCGACAATTTAGAATTTCGGTCCAAGAGAGTTGACACAGCTACAAGCCAGGATGACGTAGTCAATTATCCCAAACTGTTTAAAATTGCCTGTACTATCACCACTCACTTTGCAATTAAAAGTAGTGTGAGTTGTCATCATGCTGCGTAACATAAATCGACGTCGAGTAATCAATATCGTCGCCGAAGCCAAGATTGGACCAACTTAATTTAATGTATACCTTAGCCACAACAACGTGTGGCCGGGTCTGCTAGTAATAATATATAATACTAGTTATAGCTATTGAATAATGTTTGCTTTAGATAACATAGACAATAGTCATCTTCTTATCTTAGTTCCGCAGTTATGTTGAGATGTTTTCACACATAAAAGAAAACACATGCTAAATCAGTATACTCCGAAAATAGTAATAATATTTCAGTCTCTTCTCTTTCAAAATACATGCGCGAACTGAAGTCAGTTTAGTTAATCGCTATTCATCTCACAAAATATCCATTTCGTCTAATCGCCGTCTAATAATCAATATACATTATACAGGTTTCTTAAAAGACTAACCCACTCACATACTTTGAATTTAATTTAATTTCGCTGCACACTTTTGGTTATAAACTCGTTCACTTCCTGTGTTCTGCTCTACATATATACAAAGAATAACAGTCATAAAAAATACCTGTAACAGTAACAGACATATATTGAAACTGAATCATCGGCCAATTTGTTTATGGGAATCAATTTACGCGTTCGCGTAAAACTGGAGATAGGTAAATGCATAAAAAAATATGTTTAGATATACACAACTCTTCGTACACTTAATTTTCAGTTTTTTTCTTTTTATTTCTTTTATTTATTTAACTTTCTTCTGCTAATCCTACTATTTATTGCCGTGTGAAATGCACCGATTTCACTTACATAAATGACTTTTAATTTATTGGTATTATCATAATCGTTTTCGAGTTACCGTTATTTTACTTGCTTCTTATGCTCTCTGTTCTCTTATCAAAGAATATATATTACAAAGTTGTTGTTATCTACTTTGTAGTTATCCATTTGAATTTAATACAGAAGCGTAAGTAGGTCTTTCTTACTTCTTCTTCTTCTTAACTGGCGTAGAAACCGCTTACGCGGTTATAGCCGAGTCCACAACAGTGCGCCACGCATCTCTCCTTTTGGCGGTTTGGCGCCAATTGGTAATTCCAAGTGAAGACAGGTCCTTCTCCACCTGGTCCTTCCACCGGAGTGGAGGTCTCCCTCTTCCTCGGCTTCCACCAGCGGTAACTGCATCGAAAACTTTCAGAGCTGGGGCACTTTCATCCATTCGAACAACATGACCCAGCCAGCGTAGCCGCTGTCTTTTTATTCGCTGGACTATGTCTATGTCGTCAAACAACACATACAGCTCATCATTCCATCTTCTGCGGTATTCGCCGATGCCAATGTTTAAGGGACCATAAATCTTCCGCAAAACCTTTCTCTCGAAAACTCCTAGTGCCGTCTCATCGGATGTTGACACCGTCCACGCTTCTGCACCATAAAGTAGGACGGGAATGATGAGGGACTTGTAGAGTTTAGTTTTTGTTCGTCGAGAAAGGACTTTACTTTTCAATTACCTACTCAGTCCATAGTAGCACCTGTTGGCAAGAGTGATTCTGCGTTGGATTTCAAGGCTGACATTATTATCGGTGTTAATGTTGGTTCCTAGGTATACGAAATTATCTACAACTTCAAAGTTATGACTGTCAACAGTGACGTGGGAGCCAAGACGCGAATGCGCTGACTGTTTGTTTGATGACAGGAGATATTTCGTCTTGTCCTCGTTCACCACCAGACCCATTCGCTTCGCTTCCTTATCCAGGCGGGAAAAAGCAGAACTAACGGCGCGGGTGTTGTTTCCAATGATATCGATATCATCGGCGTACGCCAGTAGCTGTACACTCTTGTAGAAGATTGTACCTTCTCTATTTAGCTCTGCAGCTCTTATAATTTTCTCCAGCATCAAGTTAAAGAAGTCGCACGATAGCGAGTCACCTTGTCTGAAACCTCGTTTGGTATCGAACGGCTCGGAGAGGTCCTTCCCGATCCTGACGGAGCTTTTGGTGTTGCTCAACGTCAACTTACACAGCCGTATTAGTTTTGCGGGGATACCAAATTCAGACATCGCGGCATAAAGGCAGCTCCTTTTCGTGCTGTCGAAAGCAGCTTTAAAGTCGACAAATAGATGGTGTGTGTCGATCCTTTTTTCACGGGTCTTCTCCAAGATTTGGCGCATGGTGAATATCTGGTCAGTTGTTGATTTTCCAGGTCTAAAGCCACACTGATAAGGTCCAATCAGTTTGTTGACGGTGGGCTTTAGTCTTTCACACAGTACGCTCGATAGAACCTTATAAGCGATGTTAAGGAGGCTTATCCCACGATAGTTGGCGCAGATTGTGGGGTCTCCCTTTTTGTGGATTGGGCAGAGTACACTGAGATTCCAATCGTCGGGCATGCTTTCTTCCGACCATATTTCGCAAAGAAGCTGATGCATGCACCTTATCAGCTCTTCGCCGCATTTGAATAGCTCGGCCGGCAATCCATCGGCCCCCGCCGCCTTGTTGTTCTTCAAGCGGGTAATTGCTATTCTAATTTCTTCACGGTCGGGCAATGGAACATCTGTTCCATCGTCGTCGATTGGGGAATCGGGTTCGCCATCTCCTGGTGTTGTACTTTCACTGCCATTCAGCAGGCTGGAGAAGTGTTCCCTCCACAAACACAGTATACTCTGGTCATCAACCACTAGATCACCGCTGGGGGTCCTACAGGAGTGTGCTCCGGTCTTGAAACCTTCAGTTAGTCGCCGGATCTTTTCGTAAAATTTTCGAGCATTACTCCTGTCGGCCAGCTTGTCAAGCTCTTCATACTCACGCATTTCTGCCTCTTTCTTTCTTTTTCTGCAAATGCGTCTCGCTTCCCTCTTCAGCTCTCGGTATCATTCCCATCCCGCTCGTGTTGCGGTCGATCGCAACATTGCGAGGTAGGCAGTCTGTTTTCTCTCCACTGCGAGACGACAATCCTCATCATACCAGCTGTTTTTTTGGCTTTTACGAAAGCCAATGGTTTCGGTTGCAGCTGTACGTAAGGAGTTTGATATGCCGTCCCACAGCTCCCTGATGAGTGCTCTCAGAGAGCAGGAGTGCAAGTCGAGTAGAAAATCGTTCGGCTGTCGGTTGTGATTGCAGCTTCTCGATGTCGAACCTTCCTTGTGTTTGCTGACGTGTGCGCTTTTCTACACAGAGGCGGGTGCGTATCTTAGCTGCTACAAGATAGTGGTCCGAGTCGATGTTGGGACCACGAAGCGTACGCACATCAAAAACACTGGAGACATGTCGTCCATCTATCACAACATGATCGATCTGGTTGCGAGTGATTCGATCCGGGGACAGCCAAGTAGCTTGATGGATTTTCTTATACTGGAATCTAGTACTACAGATGACCATATTTCGGGCCCCGGCGAAGTCGATCAGCCTCAGACCGTTTGGTGATGTTTCGTCATGGAGGCTGAATTTGCCGACTGTTGTGCCAAAGACACCTTCTTTACCCACCCTAGCGTTGAAATCGCCAAGCACGATTTTGACATCGTGGCGGGGGCAGCGCTCATAGGTACGTTCTAGGCGCTCATAGAAGGTATCTTTGATCTCTTCGTCCTTCTCTTCCGTCGGGGCGTGGGCGCAAATCAGCGATATGTTGAAGAACCTCGCTTTGATGCGGATTGTGGCTAGACGTTCATCCACCGGAGTGAATGCCAGGACTCGACGACGGAGTCTCTCTCCCACCACGAATCCCACACCGAATTTGCGCTCCTTTATATGGCCGCTGTAGTAGATGTCACAAGGACCCACCTTCTTCCGTCCTTGTCCCGTCCATCGCATTTCTTGGATTGCGGTGATGTCAGCCTTTACTCTTACGAGGACATCATCAAGGTCTTTCTTACTAAAGTGATATAATAACTTCATAATCTATATTTCTCTTTGATTATGCCAGTTTATGTGCTTTATACCACTTTTTTATTCGATTCATTAATATAGTGTTTAACGCTTTGTTGCTATTTTATTATACCAGTTTATAAGAGTTATACCAGTTGTTGTTCGATTTGTCAGTACTTTTGCTTTTAAGAAATAATTTTCTTTTTTGATAATGAGTTAGGTACTATTAGTATATGATATATACCATTTTCTCCCAGAATATTCATTCATCAATCAGTCAGTTACATCAATTATTATTTCTTCCTAAGCTTTGTCTTCATTTTGCTCTATTGTACAAATTCAATTTGGGTTTACTTATTTTATTTTAATATTTTTCCAAAGATCTTAAAAGTTATAACATTAAATAATAACATATTTTCTGAGTTGAGTGCTAATTGGTATATAAAGGTGTAAATTAGAAGATTTGTTTCTCCGTGTTGCAATTAGCAGTATTTTGGGTTATTAGCGACAGGCAGCTGTTTTCTTAGCATGTCATTTGATAGTCATATGCAAATCTGGTCAACCATTAAATCAACACAAAACAATGAATTGTATTTTAGTTCACGAGAATTTTAACTGAGAATACCTTAGATCATATGAACTAACTGCTAATACAAATTTAAATTTAAAGTTACACGAAGATGACGTAGAAAGCATATTGCTAATGCTAAGACATCAGTATTTGACTCCTTCAGTCATGAAAAGTGGCGAATCATACAAACAACGCGTAAAAGTCAAACAGGAATAGAATAACAAAGAGTTATATCACTGGAATATCTTATATACTATTGAATTCAAATATTTTATTTAACTATTTTTCATTTTCACTTTCAATAATCAATCCTTATCTAGAATTATGAAGTATTTTTGTCGTAAAATTAGCTTCTTGGTACTTATTCCCTTGCTAACATCTTGAAATTAACCAAATTGTTGTTAGAACTGTTGACGATATACAAATATATGTGTCATTTATTACTTATCCAACCATCTTCAGAAGCGATTAGTCTTACTGAGTTCAATCAAAAATTAACACACATTCCAAATCGCACGGGAATATGATTGCAACAATGAGTCTTGCCTGTCATCAAATGACGCTTGAAAATGCCACCGAAGCCTACAAATTCCAGTTGTTGCTGACAATTTCACGCTTTACCAAATATAATTGCAAATATTTACAGACAATTGATTGCCGAATGGTGCTTGAGTAGAGGATATATGTATTTACATTGAGCTTTGCATATTGTCAAAATATATTATCGAATTATTTGTATGGATGTATATAACTCTCAACAGGGCTGTTGATAAAGTATTGAGTATTTAGGTACCATGCAAGAAACATCTTTGAATCTGTAGCATCATATGTTTTCCTAACAGTGACAGTTTTCTTCTACCAAAAATATCGACTGGAAACTAATCGAATACCTCCGAGGAGTGAAATTATCAAAATCCGTTTTTGTTTTTGCTTTAAGTTTTTGTATTCTCCTTCGATATTTTTACTCTAGAAAATTTTCAAGTTCCGATTTCTTGCTCTAGATCCAAATCCAGATTTGTTCAGATATCATTACCAGACATTCCATTACTTCTAGAGGTCAATAAAACCTAAAATTATTGAATATAATGATGTGATGATGTAATCCTGTGATGACAGCCTGTAAAATGCCCTGGTGGGTACCTTTAAATATTTGAATAAATATATGTATATAAAACATTAACATATGCCTGCATAAGTATTTTCAAATGTTTACGGCAATAAGTGGCTGCCAGACCACAACGACAAATGGAGCAACCAGCAACCAAATTGTTGCATGCTTCAAGGAGCTATGCGAAAAAGGATGAGGATTGATGGCAGTGAATGAGCAGAGGCAATCAGAGCTGAGCAGCGGATAAGCCATAGCAAGGTCGAGCCACACACATTTACGTATATGTGGGTAAATTTAAAAATTATTGCGATATAAAGAAGGCTTATTAGACAACAATGTTCCTAAAGCGTTATATGCAAATGTTGCAGGCAATAGAGAGATATGTTGCCAAACATGTGAGAGTAATATTTGTTACAATATGCAGACATGTGCAAAGGATGTTTGAAAATATTACAGAGAGTTACTCACTAAAGATTGTGAAAGAACTTTAATATACAGTTACAGAGGAAGAGAGAGCGAGTTCCAAACGCCGTTAATGCCCTTTCTTGATTTTTAACAGCAGCGCAGTTAGTGTGAGCAAATTCAGCCAACTTCGCAGTCTGCCATTGTTTATATGCGGAAATGAAGTAAGCATAACAATGTCAAAGTGCTGCATATTGAATAGCGTTGTAAAACAATATAACAATAACAACAATAGCAACGTTAATACAATGCGTACTTGAAAAACCGAAATATATTTTTGGTAAAATCATACTGTTGAAGACAATACAAGCGAGCGAAGTCAATTAACGTGCTAAAAAATAAAAACAACAAGGAAATTAATGGATAAATTAATGCAAGAGAGCGTGAAGTGTGGGCGGAGAAGCCAAACAGGCCGAAAAGTAGCAGCAGACACAATCAATTGCTGTCACTGATGCGCCGCTTACAGCGCTGTTCCAAAAATGCAACAAAAACAAAATAGAGACACATTACAGTTCCTACTACGAATGAGAAGTAAAAGACACTTGCTATAACAGATACACCGACATAAAATATTGCAGCAGCTGCTGTAAGCGGCATGTAAAAAGTTAACAGAGGTGTTAACATACTATCATAATTTTAATGTTACGGTGAAATTAAGCAAAAATTATAATATGTTACAACTAGTAGTGTCAGCGAAAGAAAAAACAATAAATTAAATTAAAATATGTAATAATAAACAAATTTAAATACAAAAACAAAAATAAAATATTTTAAAATTATGTTTATTAAAAGAAAAGCAAGAAATTAATAGGCCATTTTTAATAAAAAATAATAATGATAAACTTAAGAGAAAAACTATTAAAAGAGCAATATAACAGCCATAGAAATATCTAATAAAAGAGTAGTATATGTGATATAAAAAGGCGATTCTACACACAATTAATATCAAATAAAGAAAAACCAAAAAATAATATGACAAAATATAAATCTAATAATTAGTATAACAAATACGATTTAAAAATACTAAAATAACAACAAATATAAATATTTTTTTTAATATAATAACAACAAAATAAAAATTCGAAGAACAAATTTATGTAAAAATAAAATTAACCAAAAAATAATAATTTAAATAAATAAAATGTAATAGTTAAAACGATAAAAAATATAGTACAACAAAATAAAAATAAAAAAGAATTAGAATAAAATAACATAAAAAACAATGATATAATAAATTAAATCATGATTTATAAACTAAATAAAACTAGGAAATTAAAGAAATAGCAAAAACGCAAACATATCATGACTACACTAATTTAAATTGACCTAAAATTTAATGGAAGTTTTAAAATAAAAATAGGCAATAATCCGTCATTTGTAAAAAAATCAGTGCAATCTCCTAACATTGACAACTAATTTCTTTTAAGTACAATAATTCAAATAATTTTATTACAAATATAATATTCAATATATACATCTTTTTAGGTAATAAAACAACTGCAAATTAGGGGCTTTAATGCTATGTCAACAAACACAACTACATATTATAGAATTGTACAAAAGCAGCGAAATACGAGACAAATCTTAATGCAAACCAAAGTCAGACGCCACAAAGCATAATAATATGCAACTAAGTACAACTACAACAACAATGTAAAGAAAATAATTTTAAGTAAATGCAAACTGTAAATGTATGCGTCTTGTTAGTCTGTAATATCTTATGAAATATATTCAACGGCAGAACACTACTGCTTTTTATATGCTTAACCGGCATCCGGAAATCAGCATAGAACGAGAAGAAGAAGTAGCGTGTACATGCCGGCGGTTGCATGTGTCACGCGCAAACCCACAGCTGAAGCAAACACCATAAACATACCAAAAGCGGAAACCCCACGACAATTCCGTTGTCACATTGCATTTGGATTCTTTTTTTGTTTGTTTGTTTGTTTGTCGGTTCTCCACAATTATCTTTACTTATTCTCTCTGTTTTCTTTTTCTTCACTTTTTGGGCCACAACGAATGTGACAAGTGCAAACGCACCTGGCTTAAGTAAAGTAGCGGTATGCTATTTTTGTTGTTGACACTTAAGGTAATTTTTCTTATTTTTTCTTGGTTTGCTTGGGTGCTTCCTTGACATTGTGTACATACATTATTTAGTCAATTAGTTAATTATTGTTTTGTTAAATTATTGGAAACACTCTTTTAACTTGATTACCCAGACAGTTTATTATTTGAGGGATTAGCATCAAATTAATTACATTAATTGCGATGATTTTATTTTATAGGGAATTATTTGACTTATTATACTTTTTGACGAATGATATGTACTATTTTGGAATAATTCGATTAATTGACTATTACATAGAGGATTCTGTCTAATTCTTTATTCTGTCTTATTCCAAGCGACTGAAGTTTAAAAGTTTAGATGTTCTAGTAATGGACGTTTAGTTCAGAAAGTGTTTCAATGCAATACAGTTGAACTTCCATGATTCGACTTCTATAACTCGAAATTCTTCATAACTCGAATTTTTGAATTGTCGATAGAAGTCAAATTTCATACAAATTCTCGACAAAAACTCGGTAATCTTTCTAACTAGATTTTTTTTGGATTGTAGTGATTCGAGTTAGGGAAGTTCAAATGTATATAAGTCCTTTAGAAACCTATGAAAGCTCCAAGGGCCCTATTTTTAAATTAGCAGACACTTTTGATGGTAGATCATTTAGTTTCATAAGTTGGAGATTTTGATTTCATTCTTGATAATATTTTCCCAATCAGATTATTTTCAAAAATACCAAAACACCACAGAGACTATCGACGTTTCTTTCTGAATACTTTAATCAAGTTTGTCAAAAAATTACGGAAAATTTAATTTACCGCAGCGTAGTTGGAAGTAAATTATGGGATTATACCAAGTAATTGTTTTGCACTATTTCAAACTCTTTAAATATCAGATCATAGCTAGAACTTAAAAATCACACAAGTTTTAAAATTTTATATAAAATTAAAATATTTTTTTATGTGAAAAAAAATGTTGCCAAATTTATAGTTCTTGGTCCAATAAAAATCTAGATAGGTCCGTAGAACCAACTGTTGCGAGAACGACAAAAGTCCGCCTCTTCACATTTAACCATTTACCATTAATTACCAATTTAGAAGAAATAGAAACAAAGGTTTACCCTAAACTCGAATCGCATTATTCATGCAATCATATTTTGATCTTAATATTTTTTATAATATACAAAATTTGGGTTTTCACTTAACCCGGACGTATGTCTTTACTATTGGATTTGAGAGAATTTTATCTATTAATAGCAGACGCTCCAGCCGCTATTCCACCTGAACTGAGTTATAAGCAGTAAATGAAGCTTTAATTTTAATTTGCTTTTGTTATACGTAAAATGCGGTCACTTAAATTATTTTGTAATAAAATAATTTTTATTTACTCAATTACAAAATATTTTAAAACTAAAAGTTTTTGATTTCTTTTCGTTTGATATCCATTTTTGGCCACTTTTTACTTTTTTTAAATACAAATTTCATTAAAATATTGAGAGTGGTAGTATTACACACATACATATGTATATTTAACTTAAAAATTTTATCACAAAATGAAAAGATCGTTCACATTGAATTTGTTAAGCGTTAAATTTAGTTTGCCAGCATATGGAGGAAAAAGAATTGTCACTACAGATTTGATTGAACAAATCGAAAAAAATTTCATATTCATTTTTTTTTTATTCTTGAATCAAATTTATGAATTTATGAAATGCGCGTAATTTTATTCACATCCAATTTATTTTTGCATTTATAATTTAATTTAATTTCTCTTTTATTTATTATTATGTCATTTTATCATAATTCTTCCTAATTGTATTTTCATGAAATTTAGTTATTGTTTTTTTATAATTAAACAGATTCAAAATATATGGAGGTTAAACAAAAAAAAAAAATTATTATTTATCAAGTACCCACAAAATATTGAAGAAAAAATATTTTGGAAATTTTAAGATTTTTTAAACACATATAATTTCGAATAATTTGTATTTTATAATCAGTTCCGGTCCTATCCTATCACAGCGGATGCCATTAAATAGAGATTTTATAAACAACACACATTCAATTTCAATACATAAATTTATGTCTCGGCGAAATGACCACACAAATCATTCACAGACTCACTTGCATACATACTTTATTCAGAGTTTTGTTTTGAACCGCTTTTCCGCCAGCCGCTTTGCACGTTTTCTCCCACAAATTCGCGTCGCACGCACTCGGCAGGTCAGCTGAAGAACGTGCGATTGTGCTATGCACTGCGGCACTTTATGAAAGTAATTACGTTATTTTCTCTTTTTCACTTTTCGCTTCTCACTCGCCGCACAATGTAAACGCGCGCTACGCTCTTCAATGACCAATTCGATATCAACAATAAAATTAAAAATTTTTTATGTAAATTACTTAAGAACGAGTGATTTTTTGTTAACACTACAGCAACAACACGTTGGCTGACTGACTGACACACCGACGACTATTTTGTTCACCGCGCCGCTTTGCATTCAACACACAGTTCACTGGCACGACGCGCACGAAAAATATTTAAAAAAATTAAGAAACAATAAAATTCTTTATAAAACTTAAAAAATGCCAAAATATTTAATCTTTAAGAATTATGTGAACTTTCAGCACTATTATTTATTTATATACATATTTCACCTTTTCAATATTTTATTTGTTGCTTACACACGCGCACCTGTCACCATCAGCAACGGCCACGCTGTCAATATGTGTGTTGCGTATATGTATATAAGTATGAAAACACTCACTGAATTCGAGTAGCAACGCGCTAACACGACACAACAATCTCCGCTGTATTTCGAGCAACGAACCAACGCGGATAACGGCGAGACGAAGACTGGACTGCATGCGCGCCCCCAAAGGTAACCAAACTGCAAAAGCCAAGCCAGCCAACAAGGCAGCCAAGCAAAAGCAAAGGCAGCGGCAGAGGAAAAGCAGCAGCAGAGTAAAAGCAGCAGCAGAAGCAAAGGCAGGCGCAGCAGCACGAAAATGTATTTGAAAAAGCACAGCGAGGCAGCACTACAGCGTTCATTCGGCAAGCAAAGAGCTGGTGGATACACTTGCTGTTTGGATACATTGGGACTGACGTCGACATCCATGGCTGCGCTGGCGTCACGGCAGCTGTTAACATCCCAAGCCAGCCGATGTTGTTTGCCACTGTGCGGTTCGATTGGATCATGAAACATCGGTTGGGGCGAAACATGTTCAATTGCAATGAAGCAACATTTTGTTAGGGGAACCCAGTGTTTGTTTGAGTAGTTTGTGAGGCACTGTATTGTTTATTTATTTAACTTTATTATAAATGAAAAATCCATAAATAAATGATGGATGATGTTGGAAAATTAATTATATAGAAATAATTACAAATCTTATCATAAACTTTCATAATAAGGTAAGACATTTTTATGAAACGTTAGAAGATGGGAGGATAGTTAGGAATAACGTGATTTGGCTCATAACAAACTAGTCGTTGTTATTAAAATGCAATGCACTATTAGAGTTTCTTAGTCGTAAAGTCAATCAACTCTTAGATAATCGAGAGTTTTATACCCCAGTAAGACGTAGATTGGAGCTTTTTGAAGACATACGCTTAATACACCGTTCGACAAGTGACTTTTAAATCTTCGATTTCAGAATGTCGGATAAGTTTATTAATTTCAAGTGAGTTTGAATATTTTTACATCCACTGTTAATAAGAAATACTGGAAAGATACTGATATGTTAGCGCTTACTTAAGAATATCAGTTTATTCCCTTCTTAAATCAGACAGAGTGAGGGAGAGAGAGTTTTTAGAGAGTTCCATGTGACCAAAGTCAATAAAATTATTTGTTTTTGATAATTGTAAGCACGTCGCACAGTATATTACCTAGTTTCAGTTTCCACATTCCCAAATCGCTCTTTTAAAGCAGAATTCCAAATAATTCAAAAATCTGTTTCCGAGGTATTAGTCATTCTTAAGCCGACAAATCGCCTCCTTCCAGTACTGCCTCCTAGTCGGGTTCAATAGTGGAACTATTCCAGAGAAACCTTGAACTTTTATCTGATAAAGATCTCTCAGCTCAACAACAATTTCAAAAACTATTGACACAAGTATTATTGATGCACAACAACTACATATAATGGAATGCTAAACGAAATAACAACAGCAATTCCATCTACAAGCTGTACGCATGCGCTGAAATAAATTTGAATTGTGATTTTAGGATAATGTGTTTGTAATTTGGTGCTCTTATAACATTTGTGTATTGCTTCCATTTTTTCTATCAGCATCATTGTTCTGTTGCAACAGTCCGCCATCGAAGAGATGCAATTTTTCACTTTTTACCGCAAAATTTTTTCTTTTCTTATTCTACTTTGTTAAGGCGTTCGATCGCGCGCCAACAATGAGTCTTCACCTGTGGGGTTCATTCAGCGGGCTGTTTCGATTCGTCTGCGCATAACGATTCACATAGGTACATATATCCCATTAAGCATTCAGTTTCGTCGGCTAGTTGGTGCGCCGCTGAGTTTTCATTGTGACTTCGATTCGATTTCCGCGGATGACCGTCGCTATTGTTGTTTCTGTTGTTGCAATTGTTGCTAGGACGTGGTGATATTTTTATTCTTTATTACCAGTGCGGACCGTCGATTGACTTTTGAACTCCTCGCTTGTTCTCTTTCTTGTCCTGGCGAGCTTATACCCGGGGGTTACTAGTTTGTATATATTCAACAGCAAAAGTTTGGTTAGATTAAGTGAATGATAATGTCAATTATTAAGTCACTTTGTATTCCAACGAAGCCCTGGTTCCAGGTGATTCCAGGTGCAAAAGTTGTAACGATGCAAGACAATTGTTAGATTATGGATCCCTTGTTTCATATGTCATCCATCTCGTCAAAAGATGGTTCTTCTACCATTAAGCAAATTTCAATAGAATTTTTCTTAAAACAGATATACAGAAATTTTTTTATTCGAGATTAGTGAAGTTTCTTTGAATTTGAGAGTTAGAAAACCTTTTGAAAATTTTGGAAAACACTTTTCCGAAATATTTGAAATTGTATACAATATTTGTAAAATGAAGCATGTTGAGCAAAGAAATGTAGTTTGCGTTCGTACCACAACTTCCTTACACGCTATCAGTGTTTGGTTTTATTATCGTAGATATCCTGCTGTTTTAATTATTATTGCAGTACTTGCGTCGAGATAACCGACATTTTTGTTGTTGGCATTGTTATTCAGTTTTCAAGCAGCTACCAAATCAATTCAATCGTTTTCACCAATTATACAGTATTGAATTTCTTTTATGCCTTCGCCACAGCATGTTGCACCAGCCAACCGATTTTCGTATCACATTTTGTTTGCTTTTTATGATGTTCATCTATTGTGTTGTTTTTGCAATGTTATTGTTGTTATTACTTGATGTTGTATTGTGACTGCGCTAGTTGATATTCGCCAAGTTTAGCTGGAATTTACGGATTTCAATTGCGTAATCTGCGTGTAGGAGGCAGGCTACAGAATTTGCGGATAATTAAGGCATCGGTGAAGGGTTGTAAGAAGGAAAAAATGAGAGAGAAGCGAATTATTGCTATTTGAAAGATTTGTTGGCGATAAATCAAAATTGACAGTTATTATTAAACATCGAAGCTTTTTAACACTAAACTAAGAATTAAAGGGGGAAATAGAATACTTGGCATACGATGAAAGAGTTCTCGTAGTCCGGGTATAAAGAAGTTACGGAAACAACAGAGTGGCTAAAGAAAAACCAGAACAAGGATCCCCGGACGAGCCGGCTAATAAAATAACGGTAATTTGCTCCGGATTGGATAAATTAGCTGAGCGACTTCATATAGTAGATACTAGTTAACTCACGAAGATAAGATACCTTCTGCCTGAGTTCATGGATATATCTTTGATGATGTAGACAATACCTTCCTCAGGAAAACAATGTAATTATCGAAACGCGCTTGAAACAAACATAGACTTCTTCCGAAAAAACGCTATAATCTATGTAGAGAATTTAGAAGATAGATATATAGAAAAAGAGAGAGGGTGTGGAATAAAAAGAGGGGGGAAATACAAGTCTACAAAAACATTCAATGCTCTTAAACCATTATCTTTTCATAATGATGAACTTCTTGAGTTAAGCGAACTTAAAACAGTTACCAAGGGTAGGAAATGAATTCAAAATCTTGAGTTCCACTCTCGGCTCGACAATAATATTGATCTACAAAAAGCAGAGGCAACATATTTCCATTGCTTCAAGGCCCAGAATTAAGTGTACTAAGATTTGCGATGTTGAAATAAGGTCGCTCTCTCCATATCCTACCTCGAAATGGTATAGAGTTGGTTATTCTTCGGAATCAGAAACAAAATAAAATGCCTTCGGTGATCGGTTTCATACTATAGTTATATAGTTATTCCCATTACTATGTACACAAAAGTATAAGCAATACAATCAAATCAATCAAATATCCACTTGCTTAAACTTAGTTTATGTGTAAAAGATTAGTTCTCATCGCAATGTGTAATTGAGAAAATATTGATAAGGTGGATTTAGTACTACATTTGACATGTATATAGTAGATAAGAATATTTGTGTCATTGCACTCAGTTGAACGGTTACGTTTATTTATAACTATCCACACTTTGCTACGCTCATAAATGTCTTCTATTTACTTACCATTATACGTTTTCTTCGAAGTTCTGATAAGATTAGGACTATAGTAAATTTGTTTATGTGGTTTCTTATCGCCGCTCACTTGCCAGCCCAATCTGGTGCTCCCTTTATGACTAACGTTACGTAAGAGTATACATAAATAACTGCTTTGTGCCATATCAAGAGGGTCATATATTGAATGGAGACTTTATCTAATGGCACATACTTTCTGTAATATTAAATTCATGTGCGTAGAAATGATTTTATTAAAATTTAAGTGCTGAGTTATTCAGTTTGACTTAGCAGTTCGTTGATGTAAGACGTGTGTGTCCACTGGGAACTCCAGTATTGGGGCCTTACCGGACAGTATAAAAAAATGTGATTCCTTTGGATTTTTGGGGTGAGTAGTTTTGAAGAAAAGTGTGAAGAATACGTAAAGTTCTGATTTTTGAGTAGTACAAAATGTAGGAGCAGATTTTGGTTAGAAAAATGACAATATATTAAAAAATAGCGAAGGGTTAAAGTTCAGCGTTACATTTATGAATGTTAGAGAGTTATACGGAAAAATAAATGGACAAAATGAACAGGACTAAAAAGCTCAGTAATTTTACGTCCAAGACAACTAGCCTATATAGAAATAAGACTTCTAAGCAGATTTCTGATAATGTGGTTTGTGGATAAATGAGAAAGTTGTCAAGCTTGTAGAGGTGAAGTAGAAATTGGATCAGCAGAACCAGTTCTTGGTTAATAAATAGTCAACTTGGCGATTTTTTAGGATATTCCGCATTCTGACTACCGTATTATATTTTTATTAAAGAACGATTTGCTCGGATTACTTTTATTTATTGATTCAATTAAAATAGTAATAAGTGAGTTTTAATGATTTGGAGGAACTAGAGCTGATTTGATTTTTCTATTAGTTATTAACTTTGTTATCTCATTTATTTCAGTGATCTACAACTTGACCCACTAAATGTTCAAATAGTTCAAATGGATTTGGTAACATCGCATCGGAACTGCAGTTTAACTCAACAACTTTCTAAAAGTCTGAAATAACAGATCAGCGCCTGTTATTTCTTTTTTTTTCAAATTCCGATCTCCAGGACATTTTAAATAACCTTGAATTATAATTCATCCTTAAAAGTTTTTAAATACGCTTGAGAGATCGAGAGTGTTTGCGCTAACAAGAAATCTACAAAAGTTTAAAATATGCTGAAAATTATTTTATTTCCTTCATGCCATGAATACACGCTTCTCAGTGATTCTTAAAACCTTTGAAATAACACTAAATGATCTTAGTTGATAAAGCTTTTTAACTTTTTTGTTTTTCGAACATGATTCGGATGATTTATCGTTAAATTCTGCGTTCATAGGCGACAATTAATATATCCTTGCCGAAGAACGAGGCAACAATTTAGCAAAAATTGGGCTTCGTAACTCAACTGCCAGTGGTTTAAATAATTTGAATAAATTTATCGATAGCAAACATAGTTGACAAATACTATATATGAAAATATGTGTACTGAAAGAGCTTAACTAAGAAATTGACGATTATATTCCTGACATTGTCAACATATTTTTGTAACTCAAGTCTTTAAGTCTTTTCGATAAATGTATCAACAGCAAACATAGGTGACAAATACTATATACTTAAATATGTATACATATTTAAAGAGATTAATTAAGATTAAGAATTGACGTTTATATTCCTTCACATTGTTAAAATGTTGTAAGTGGTATACTTGTAAAACTTATTGAATCCAAAAAGCTGCCATAATTTTGAAGCAGAACCTTAGCAAACTTTGAAAGCGAGTCTGTTCTGTAAAGAATTGTCAACGAATTTGCACACAGCACTTTTTTGACACGAAATACTTTTTTTTTAATTATTTATTTTGTCCAGAGCTTTAAATCTTTCTAAAATAATTAACTTGACAAACTACTTGTCATTAACAAATCCTTAAAATTTGTATTCTTTGAAATATATATTATAACTCTGTATAAATATATTTATTAATAAAATCTGCAATTAGTATTGTAGCAAAAGCTTTAGAAAGCTGTTTAATAAATATGTTTAATGCAAAAAATATTTCACCGTCCTTTGAAAGAAAACAACTTTAGGAAGCTTTATGATACCTAAGCGAATATGCATTTTTAGGTTTAGAAAGCTCTAAATTAAATAAATTGTATTTTAAATGTTTTTTAATACTACTTTAAAATGAAGATTATAATGTTTTTTAATATTTGTGAATAAAAATACATATGTATAATATATACATATATATATCTTTAATTTAAAACTTCGCAATGGTCATCAAAATAAAAGTCGGATATAAGCGCTTTTCTCCCCACGTAACATCAACAGTTTGAAGTTTAAAAGAAGTACTTTTCATTCAAGAACTTATTAACTTTTAAAGATACTTAAATCAGCTTATCACTCGTGACATCATGACTTGTGACCAAATTAAGCAAGGAAATAGTGTCAACATAGCACTTACGTCAGTCTGTGGCAAAATTCCACGGGAACTTAAAAAGTCAAGTACGAGTATCGTGTGAAATGAGGTATCGAATTGATGATGTTATAGAACACAGCGGGAAAATTGGTACTCGAACACAGGTAAACAAAAGCGCTCTGTTAATGTAACTGATCGCCACCAGTACTTGAGCCACTTCTTGGCAAATTATAATTAAAATGGCAAACACGTAGGACATGTCAACACTCACGATGATGATGAATTAAGTGGCAACAAGCGAGTGTCATCAGTAACTAAGTTGTGCGTTTACAAGCTGGCAACTGGTGGTGAAGGTAACTGTGCCACTTTTAGTGTCATAAAAATGCAGTTTTAAATTGATTAAGTTGCAATAACGCAACTGCGTCTACTGGATGCCAAGCATCTGTTGTCGCCGTGGAGGCAAGGTGTTGTGGGTGCGGGTGCTGAGATTTTAGAAGCACGTGACTGACAGTGTGAACATTGTATTTGGTGTAAGCTATGGTCGGAATTTCCAAATCAATGGTATATTCTAAATTAAAACAATTAAAATTTATTCTATAATATATACAAATTTTAACAGTTTAAAAACTTCAGTAAAACTTTTGCACATTTTTTAACGCTTTGCCTTTCTTTTTTTTCTTATTCCTTTAATATAATATATTTGTATATTCTCTTATCTTAGCTTTCTAATTTTTTCTCTTTTGCAAAGCATCCCTTCTGCACCACCCAAATTAGCGCTTGTTGCACGTTGTAATTACAAATATCACCAACGGTTGATCTTTCATCCACCCCATCATGGACTGGTTTGCCGCCACTAGCATGTTGGTTTTGCCGGCGCAGCTGTGCTAGCCGACATGCATTTAATTAAATGTCGAAAAAATGTTGAAAAGTTGTAATGAAGAGTCTTGGACACTAACTTATAGCGGCATTGTAGATTGACAATGACAGATAGTTGATGATGTGACAGTGGCACTACGATATTTAGTTTGTGGTAAAAAATGGTTTATATGTCAGCTCTATTTTATGGGTTGAACAGTTTAATTTCATAATAGTCTGTCTTGTTTTTTACTCTCAAACTTATAAAAAATAAAACTGATTCGAGAAATAATTTACGTCATTCAATTCTTTACATTGTTGAGTTATATGCCATCTCAGATGCCGAACAGATTGACACCCTTGACACAAGGACGGCCCCCACTTTTTGGAAGCTGTTTTATGTATGAACCAGCTCACTTTTATTAAACTATCTATACACATATATTTACCATCATAAGATACTGTGCGCCGCAACAAGGTGGCAGGAATGGCCGCCAGGCTGGCAGGTGGTGCAAAGTAGCAGAAAAGTGGCTTCTCCGAGGAATTGAGCTTCAGTTGCTGCTTAAATAAGCAAATCAATGCTCCGTGCGCGCAACTGTTTGCCTTTTCCTAGGAACATACACTCAGCTCTACATTGCGCTAGGTCTCCAACGAAGCACACAGGTGAACTTGTACGCTCCTACGGTGCTGCACATGCCTTCAAGTCAAAACACTGCGCTGCCTCTTGCCGCAGTGATTGTCGCGATGAACCTTTTGCATTTGCGCATCTACCGCATTTTCCTGCACACATATTTACATTTTGATCGTACGCACATGCCCTTTGCAATGCAGTGCCTTGTGCCCTCAGCTGATCGGTATCTTATAATTCATGTGCATACCTGCGCAAATAAATAGTTATGCGCGTAAATATACAAGACTCGAGTGTGACTACTTCATGGGGAGTCACTACGTGGCTCATCAGCTGCGCTTCACATATTTTAACTCGCAGCCGAGTTCTGACTTCGACCCGGACCTGCCTTCGCATTATTATCTCGTTGATCTTTTAATCGCTGTGACTACAATGTGCGTTCCTGCGGTGAAGTTTTAGCACCTTCGTAATGCATTGAATACCCCGGGTCAGCTTTGCGGAGCTGTGTGCGCATGCATTGTGGTATAATATACGGTTTGTAGTTGAATTAGGTGATTGTATCTTTTGCAAGATTTAATATAATCGAGGCATATGTAAACCGACGAAGGTTAATACCATATTCATCTCTTTACTTCACTTATTACGGTTCCTTTATACCTGACAAGTCAAAAGTTGTACAAGTTTTAGGGTTTTATCACAGTAATAATACCGGTATTTCTCTTTGACCTCAGAGAAACTAATAGAAACAACATTTTTTGACGGTGTTCGTAAGCGCTTTCTAAAGCCAAGCTTGTCTATAGAAAAGTCATTACCACCTTGTAGCTCCCATTACGATGTCTTCTAGACAGTTTTCAATGTTCGGATCTTGAATGTTTAGGATACTAACATTGTACCAAGAGTTTAGTATCATGAATAGAATTAATGTTCTCTCCGCTGCGATTTATAACGGTCACCTTCAATATCACATATACTTTGAAAGTGAAATGATTATTGGATCGTTATAATTTTAAACGGTATATGAAAAAAGTTATATCTTAAATCATTCGAATAATTTGTGAAACGGCTAGCTACTTTTGCTCCAAATATAAACAATTGTTTGCTAATGACTAAAGACGTTTATAAGATGAAAAACTCTTTATATATTTTTGCTTCGGGAAGGTTTTATCTTTAAGTTGGTTTTGAGGTTCTGTAAAATAAAGCTGAGTTTATACCCAATCCTGCACAGCAGAGTTGTATTCATTTAAGGAATTCCATTATTGTAAGTCATTTTAATAAATAATAATGTATTCTTTATTCCCTCTCTAGACTGTATAATTCTCAGCAGAAATTCTTTGCATACATACATACATTTAAATATGCATTGATTTATCTCACAACACATTGCTGCGTATGTCCTTCTGATAATTCCAAACCAAGCAATAATTGCTGGTGTTACTGCTGCTGCCTGGCAGCTTGTGGCATTTTGAGCTGTGGACAGCTATGTTTGTTGGTATGCTAGTAAAAATATAAATTCCAGAAATATTTCTACTAAATTGCTGATAACACCGTGTTGTCAATGCATTTAATTTAATTTATTTCTCTTGTGCTTGTTGTTATTGGATATTCTCGTAATATTTGCGAATTTTACCGATTGCTGTGGTAATCTGTTATTTTATAGTTTCATGATGGGCGTAGAAAATGATTCATGTCTTTGAATGAGAGATCCTCTCGAAATTTTGGAAACTTCAGATATTGTCTCTGCAGATTAATCTAATTCTTTAAGTTGGGAAGATAATACGTGGAAACATTACATCATACTAAATACACCACGTGATACCTAAAATTGTTTTTTGAAACATCACACAGTTTGTTGCCTCGTAATATCGTCTCTTTTTGTGAATTAAACTTTTATTCCCGCATGCTACTATTTTCGGCCCCTTCTAAGCTCATCATGCATGTATCCAACATTTCTCCCACAGAAATGTTTAATTCGGAACGGAGGATTACAAAGCGAAACCGATCCATTCCATCATAAATTAAAATTTTCTCAACTCCGTAAATTCTGCCACCCACAAGTATATTCAAGAACTCTAAGGTTTACTAAACCGTTTTCTAACATATGGATAGCATTTGGCATTCTATCGAAGACCATTAAACTCTCCATCGAATGTCAAATGTGTTAACTCAGGCCACTTGGAGTATTGGCGTTACTGAAGTTTAATGTGCTTCTATGCGTTATGCCACATGGTTTTATGCTCTAGCGAATAGTTTCGGGAAGTAAACAATGGTGAGATAGAAAAAGGGGAAGAAAGAGATGCAACGATAGAACTATAAAGCTGACGGCATCTCGCGAGATGGTAGAGAAATTTTAAAATGTTACTTTAAAGAGAGAAGTTTATATATTATATTTTTTAAAGAAATTATTTTATCTTTTATATCTGTAAAGAAT
Organism: Zeugodacus cucurbitae; assembly: GCF_028554725.1. Lineage (NCBI taxonomy): Eukaryota > Metazoa > Arthropoda > Insecta > Diptera > Tephritidae > Zeugodacus > Zeugodacus cucurbitae. The sequence goes on from NC_071671.1 coordinate 14,093,047, forward strand.
ATCTAAATATATTTTAAGAAGTCGTCACGTGTATTAGGGAACTTTTTCGGTTATCTTATCTATTAGAAAAGAAACGATACCAAATCGTTGAAAAATATATTGCATCCTGTCATATAAGATTTCAATAAGAAAATCCCAACTCTGTAGGTCGTCTTCGCCCTTATACCAATTTATAGTAGTAAAGAAGAAAATAAATTAAGAACCTTGAAATCCGCCAACTCCCTTCGGGCCATATGAGATTTTAAATGAAATATCACATCAACAGATGCAACTAAATTTAATTAAAATATTATGAAAGGATTACATTTGGTACATTCTGCAAGTGAACGGAACGGTAACTCATGCTTACAGTGATTAACCACATCCACATTTTGCTTTTAAATTACATTACAAAGTGTCCCATATGAGTCAGCGCCATTTTCCTGGGGTCTGTTGGGCACGGGACCTGACTTCTTTGCAATTATTGCACTCGTTGCGTTGTTCCGCTAAGCGTAAAAGTACAATCGAAACAAAGCGAATAAAGAAACAGGGAGTGGTAAATGTGAGGAGCCGACAAAGGATAAAGCACCAACATTTCAATTGAACATGTTGCAAGCCACAAAGAAAGTGTGTATTTTTAATCGCAATAACGTTAATGTGTGGTCCACACCAGAGAACTGCAAAACTCACTTTTTCCTTGAATCAGCTCATACGCAAAAATTTCTATTCAATTCCAATCACTGAGCGAAGCACAGCGTTGAGTAAAAATCAGCTCATGTTGCCGAACCGCTCATTCGCGTACAATGTGAGCCTTCGGTCCGAAATGCTTTGCTCACGTTTGCTCACTTCACGAAATGTTTAGCTCACGTTCGCTCACTTCACGAAATTTTTAGCTCACTTTCGCTCAGTGATTGGAAGTGAATAGAAACTTTTGCGTATGAGCTGATTCAAGGAAAAAGTGAGTTTTGCAGTTCTCTGATATACAATTATATATGTACGTATATATATGTATGTATGCATGTGTGTGTGTGCCAACGGATTTTACAAAACCAGTAGCGCTGCTGGTTGCGCATTTATTCAAGCACAGTGAGTTTATTCATATGTGTTGAGTTTGCTCATACCCGTTGAGTTTGCTCTTTTGTGTGCTTGTTTTCATTCAACACGATCATCGTTGAGCCGAATGAGCGAATGCCTGGGTAGAGCTGTTTCTACACGAGCGTGAATAAACTCAGCAAGCAAACGAATTTACCGCAATTGAGCTGAATTTAGCTCAGTAGCGAATATATTCACGAATGCCATTTTGAGCGCTTGAGCTGAATGGGCTGATAGTTCGGGTATTGTTTGTGTATGAACATTTTTGCGCTCAATGGAAGCCGTTCTCTGGTCCACACCATAAGCAGGGATAATGACAAGACCGTAAACTCTCTCTATTCAAATTCAATCTATCTAACACGTCTACTGGGCACAATACCTTTATATTAGAACACATAGATGTTGTTGTCGCTATTTGGTTTAGTAGACAGTCTGCGCTAAATTTTATTGGGGACACATGCTGGTAACAGTTCATTGTAGTGGTGCAATGTAACTACACATGCAGATATGTGCATTTATATACAATATATGGATGACGGTGTCAATTGGTCACCTTCTGCATGCGCTCATTAATATTCGACCACAAAAAAAATGCATGAATGCCACGAGGACTTGTGGGCGCTGTTGTGCAACCAATGTGGGCGCTGTTGTGCTTGGTGGCTGGAACCCTCGGTACCGTTAGCATAATAATGATCATGTATGCCAATAGCTGCACAATGACTGTAGTCTCTGCATGTAAAGATTGGAGTATAAGTGTGACCAGGTAATATTACATATACATCAATAAATACAAATTTATGTTCATATTGCGTTTTGTTCATTGTCACCTTGTAATAACCGAATGCATCGGAGTATATTAAATTAAATTTAAAGCATTATTTTAAGTGAGCATGGTTGTTTACAGACACGTTGGTTGCAGTGTAGAATGTTTAGAAATATGTATGAATGAAAGTGTGATCCTTAAATTACAGTTAGAACCCTTACAATCAGGAAAAGAATATTCTTGCTGAGAACAAATTGAAAGATTAAGGATTTAATATTGGAAAATAGTACTTCAAGAAAAATCAATTAAAGTAAATAATATAAAATTTAACTTCACTTCACAAGTCTCACTCATGTATATCCTGGAAGTGGCTGAGGACTGGCATTGAACTATTCTTATTGACTCTCCTGCTGAGGAGTGTTTGCTTCGTCTCATATACACTGCGACACTCCTCTCTGTGTCAATCAACGCTTGTTTCACGATTTGTTATCGTTGTTGAACTATTTATTGTGAATACGAAAATTTGATTTAAAAATTTTGACAATAAATTTGTAGTGATAAGTAACTGCAAATATTTCTGAATTCAGCGCACGTTTTCAGGTTTGTCTGGGAATTTTTGTTCTTTTCTTATTGTTAGCTACTATGTGCTTACTTTTTCATCTGTCTTGTGCATTTCGCTGTACACCTTTATGGAGTCAGTGATTTAGATGCCTTGTGGAATTGTCATCAGGCGCTTGGGTTGCTGTTATTGTTGCACTATTGTCGCATTTTTGTCACACTGTCATATTGTGAGTCGATGTGGGTGCTGCCGGCTGCATACCATATGCGTCCTAACTTCATATAGCTACTGTCAGAGCATTGACATGTTTATTTCGCATGCCTGACATGTCACCACATCCAGCCAACCACAAAATAAAATAGAAAAGATATGACAAAATATATAGTGTTTAGTCCAAACAAATACTCCTCTGCATCACTCTCCAAAAAGTAATAGATAGGTAATGCAGAGGAGATAAACCGCCCCAACTTCGCTTATCACACGTTACAAGTACAACAACAAAGAAAGAAAGAAGAAAGTGAACAACACAACCCGCGCTTAAACAAAGTGAATAACACGAACACAGAAACCCGCGCAATTTAAAGTGTGATAAAACCCCAAACACAAACCCAAATCAAAACACATAACTTAAAGTGGACAATAACCCATAAGACACAAACCCGCATAAAGTGTAAACAAAGAAGGAGAAGGAATCCACACAACCAAATATACCCAACACTACACAACAAAAAAGGTATAATCCAACAGGTCAATATAGTTACGATATACTAACACTAAATTCTAACTAATAAAACAATTAACAATATTGTCAACACACACCCGTATAAATAAACCTAATTTATAACGTTTAAAACTCAATCCCAATAACTTTTCTTTCAAACGGAATCGGCCTCATCGTCATCTTAACTCGACATATAGAGTGCGGAGAAGATAAATATAAAACAAATTGTTTAGTTTTGAGCACTTACACATACTTAGAAGCATAGTTTAATGCTGACAGTAAGCAATGATTAAGTGTTCAAGGGCAGTTACTTGAATTTGTCTTAAGCGAGTTTTTGCTTGAAAATACTCTCAGCAGTGAAAAACTAACGCTAAATAAAAGTGCCACGATGCCCTTACTTATCATTTCAATAATTTCTACTTGTTATCTATAGGTATATCTTCTGAATCTGAGACTGGAGTATAATATACTGAAATAAGCATTGTTCAAATACCTAAAAGTATTCAAGTCGAATATCTCTTTCAATATGATACGAAATGTTAATACAGGTTCATATTCCGGTCGTTCATTAGAATGACTTCGATGATAACTAATATTTCCTTAACTCTAACCAGTGATAGCAATAACAACTACATCCAAAAAAAAAAATAGAAACTACGTAATTTTGGCAGTCTAAGTGGGTCTGTTTCTAACCACAGACTATTCAAGTCTTCCTTTCAAATTTGTGTTCTGAATTGTCTTCATTTATATCCCATTTTCACGTTTATATGTTGTTGAGTTTAAATTAATTACATTTACTTAAGTTATGTTATTAAATCACAACAAATTCCAAAAGGATTGTAAACGATATTGAACAATGCATGTAGCCAACAAAAGCCCAGTGAAGCCATTTAAGGGCAAATAGCAAAATTATGCAAATCTTTATACGAGGATTATGGCTTTAATGTGCAGCCTACGTAGACATTAAATGTATTATTATTATTATTATTGTTGTTATTGCGTTTATATTCGTGTTGGCTCTGGTATCTTATATATGTCGTAAATAAATTGATTTAAAAGCTCTCTTGAGCGCCTTAATGTATGCTACACCAATTTGTACACAAAGCTGTAAAGGACAAGCGATAGAAAGGGAGTGTGTACATACAATGTTGGCTATGTTGTAAAATTATTTCCGTATGTACAATTGTGTGAGTGTGTGGCTGTAGTTTAAAATTTATTTATATACTCTTGGATATGACTTAAAAAAATATGCTCGTAATAATTCCCTGAAGAAAACCACTATGCCAGTAAGTCTCTTCAAATTTCAAGCGCATATATCTGCATATTTGAAGACATAAATTTAAATATAAATATCTTTGCATCTTTGTTGAAATCTATAAGATCTTATTTGCCATCTTCAGTGGTGTCATATCTACACTTATATATGTCTTCGTATTTATTTGTGTTTTTCTTTTGTTTGTATGTATGAGTACGTCTGCTTCTTCTATTCATTGCACGTGACAAATGCTGCAATTGCATCAAAGCCACAAGCCATCAGCTGTGGTTTCTATAACATTCATAAACACACGCATATAATTCAATTTAAATTTTCGTTGGGGTGTGCTCAACTGTTCATTGCTTTGCTACAAAATCCATATTCACCGTGTGGTCACATTTATGCAACAATTATTTGATATATGATAAGATAAATATATATTTTATGATAAAATAATATTTTCAAAGAGATATTTGCTAATAAAGGTATGGTTTCCATTTAAAATAATTTCAATTTCAATAAATAAATACACATCTATGATACATGCAACGTATTCATTTTTATATATGGTTGCTTTACCTACATTGTTGTATGTAGACACTTAAATATTCTTCACCATAGCTAAATAGCGTTCATTAAATTGAGAATCGGTTCTATTTTATAATCTCGGATAATTTACTTTAAACTGGAGCACGAATAGGCTAGCAATTGCTCAGCAATATCATAATTTAATGCAGATATGTATGCGATGACCTCCTTCGGCAACCTGGAACGACTTCTGGTTTAGCAACTAATCACGTTTAAACGCTTCAGCCAGTAGTTTGCCGATGGCGCTGCAGTAAATCATCTTCGAAACTAGCATAATTTCATATTTCTATTTACATACAAACACGTGCTCATACGAGGGGAGTTTGGTGAGTCTTGCAAATAATTGAATATCAAGATGTTGTTTTATAGTAAAACGGAGCTCTGTTACTCAAGTCTCGAGATAAGTACCCTTTCTCGAAAAAATGCAGAGCTAATAAGCCGCGTCGGAATGCCTGGGCTTTATTGGAGTTTTTTGTTCATTCAGAATTAGTCTCAGTGATGTGTTAAAGTCGGCTGAGGGTCGACCCCTATGTGAAAAGTAGCAGTACTTGTAGATTTCAATTACAGGGATATGTCTCTACGATTTACCATTTTCAATCCGATTCAATTCACACCCGCCGGAAAACTTCTTGGAATTGCTAATATACTTACTTTATCGTCTGTAGTAATTTGCCTTCGAAACTCGAACTGACGATCTAACAAGTAGAAATAAGAACCCTAACTTAACTTAGTTGTGTTTGGACTAAATATTGCGAATTGGGAACAATTTCTGATGGTATTTAGTAGTAGTCCTTTAGTCAAAAAGACAGTGTTGCATTTACAGTTACAGAAACTTAACAAACACTCCCTGTGGTAGCATGATTAAGCACGGCAGCATGGAACTCGCCTGAATTGGATGAACTTAAACCGCACAGGGTTGATGATAGTACTTCAACGCTTCTAAAACATGCTACTTGCCACATTGAAGAGCAATTTGTAGCGCAATACAATTGCATAATTATGCATTTCGATATATGTATACATAATTGTTGTACAACAACAAACACACGACTGTCAGTAAGTACGCTTGTTTATGTTCGTCGGCTTTTGCCGTTTATTTGCCAACTGATAAGCTATAATATAGCAAATAACACATACTCCGGATCCCTGCCAAACTTGCCTCGCCACCTCTTCGTTGTGTCGGCCGCCGTCAAAACGTTTGCCTGTCAATATGCCATTGCGGCGACTGTCTGGACTCGATTGCAACTAACTTGCGGCTGATTGCAAGTAGAACGCTTGGACTTTGTTACACACACTGCCATAACGCCATGAAGCGACTGGGCCTGCGCACCGGCGCGTTTGCAGGGTGTCGTGGCGTGGCTTGTGTTTACCAGGGAATAATATCTGCTGGAAATCAATTTGCATTGCACGCTTGTAAGGTCATAGACTTGCAGCACGCAGCAACATAATGTCCATTTCGAATTTTGTCCATTGGGGTAAACAACTAATAAGATCGGGTTTACTTCTTGTTGCAGACCATGGTGATAAACTGTGAAAGAACTAGTAACTAGGCACAGCACTGGATACTTGCATGTGCAGGCTTCGGTTCTATCTTCGTTTTGTGCACGATTCACGATTGATAGAGTTAGTAAATAAGAGAAATAGTATCGTTGAGGGTGCAGCGGGGTCAGGCAAACAGTTGAAAAGTAACCATGGAAAGCTGGCGTCCAGCATGGTTCCAAACTAATTGCTAGCAAAAATAACCTTGGCGCCAACAGGAACGAAGCATCACTATGGTACGAGTAGAATCAGATTACTGAAAAATAGAATTCCCACCAAAATGGAACTATGGATATTCGATTATTTGACAAAGATAATTATAGATTTTTATTTTTCAGCTTATTCGAGAAATCTCGATCCCTCTATTATCTCTACACTATATTATTTTAGAGGCGCTAGCTGAAGGAAAAAAGAATACATTAGGATCATCCACAGTCAGTCTGCTTTTATTTTCCGACCAACCGTGCATCATGCGGGCCATGTTTTATTCAATTTTGGTTTTTATTTCTACTTTTTGCCATCGTTTGTAGAAAACACGCAATTCTCGACGCCAAACAACAACTTGTTGCCACTGCCTGTGCATAGGATTCACTGCCCAGTCGTGTGTCTCACGATGCATGCAACATAACTTGGTGTCGGTGCACTTTGTAATGCTGTTCCGCTGCTGCTATTGATTGTTGCTTGCACGCTTCCTCATTCCTGCTTACACCTACGGCTCCCTTAGGAAAATGTTAACTCACGTTTTTACTGTATGTGCGGATTTTGATGCAGCAAATAAAAGCAAAACAAACAAATAAACTCGAGTGTGTATGGGTGCTGTTGTGTGTGCACCAAGTACTACAATGTTGCAATAAATAGCAACAACCGTGCTGCCACATATTGTAAACTAATTGACAGTTAACTGATATGTACGATTTGCAACATCATAGCAAGTAACAACAACAACTAACAATAATAAGTGCTTTGCTCCTGAAATAGCCAGAGTGGTGATTGACGCTACATCTGAAGGGAGGGCTATAGAAATTTTAAAACTGAAAAATAATATTTGCGTCATACGATATTGCCGTTATTGAAGCAACATATCATTCAATAAATACAAATTGACATGTAAACGGTGAAACATGATCGGTTAAGAGCTCGAATTGAGAAAGTTGAAAGCATTAGAAACTATTAAACATTCGAAAGAATTAAATATAAGACGAGTTACAAGCGAACATTATTACTACAAATAGAATGTACTATTTCACAGCTGGACAAAAGTAAAGGTTTTCCTGAGAAACATCGATGAATAGAGGGAAGGTAAGAAATGTAGAAGAGATAATTCTCATAATAAAGCACCACATTACTTTCTATGGTATGTTAACTAAACTTATTGATACAATGAGTTCAAAAACAGCACTCGCAGCTTTTTCGATTGTTAAACATATGAACCTTTGGTGATTTATAGATACTTGAAGATCAAATAATACAATCACCTGGTTTCATGGAAAGACGATAGACATTTCCAATTTATAAAATTATACGTATCCTTTATAAGAAGTTTACAAGCTTCAAAATTGAAACTCTCTAAAAGTCTAGGTTACAACTTATAGGTTAGAACGAGATTATTTTCATATGTAAACATACTCTTAGGATTTAATTCAATATACGAACAATATTACACCTACTACATAATTGTACTAGAACTTTTATTTCCCTCGACCATTTTTTAATATGAATATATCGTCATACGAATTTATTTCCATCTTAACTATTTTTATTCAAATTCCTCATATTTTAACCAATTATGCCGTGAAAAAACTTATTTTCAATCAACCGAATTCCAAAAGCATCGAACATAAAACTTTCTCACACTCTTTTAAGAAGATATAAATCTGCTTCTGCAATTTTCCACTTTCGTGAACTTTACATTTTCAATCAATGCGAAATATGTAAATTTAGAGCAACATATTTTTAACGCATACTGTGGTGCAGTCAACCAGTCAAATAATAAGTCAATCATGTGTGAAATAAATCTAAGGCGACAAATGAAATAAAATATTTTGAAAATAAGGATGTGAATGTGCGGGGTATAAGTGAGAAGTTGTCAAATTGTGTATTTTTTAATAAAATATTGCATATTTCACTTTTTTAGCTGACGCAAACAACAATACAAGGATGAGAAAGATTTTTGGCACTTTCTATTTATTTTGCTTTATGATTTATGTTTTGCTAAAGATGTGGATTTATATATTTAAACTAATTTGACTGTGCTTAAGTTTTTGTAATGAATCATGTATTTTGCTTAGCGATATTAACGTCTGCCATTTGTGCTGCATAAGTCCTTGACAGCTTTTCTATTTCGTTTTTATTTTTTGAGTAACTTTACGAATTTAATTAAACCAATCTCGGCTGGCAATCACGTTACGTATACGCACTGTACTTCATTAAAGAAGAAACCAGTATTCGTATATTCCCTAGGCTTATGAGTGGATATTGTAGTGGTATGAAGAAATATCTCTCAAATAGGAATGCTATCGAGTTGAAAGCCCTTGCCTGGACGTATTGATGATGTAAAAGTTGAAAACAAAAGAGTTAGGAGAATTTAGAGTTAAAAATAACTCCTGCATTCTAATGAATTAAATTATTTCTCTCTCTCTCTCTTCACTTTCCACTCAGTTACCCATTTTGCGTTGCTTTTTCGTTCCACTCTTTTAAATTGCAAACTTTCCTATTAAATATGCTTTGCCCAGCACAAACTTATTGCATTTCTCTGCGATTCTTTCAAGCAGCTACTGTTTACAGCTGAGCGACATCTATTATTTTTCACTTAGTTTTAGCACTCATTCGAGTTGCTTGAGTTCCGCTTTTAATGCGGCAAAGCCAGTGTCCGTGCTGTTCATCTCCAGGCGCAATAAAGCAGGCTGCGAATAAGTTTGAAGATTTACTTAATTTCGTTTTCTTCCGCCTTGTTTTTTTTTTTTTTGATTTTGTACTTTCCGTCGTCCTCTAAAATAAATCCTTTACTTTTTTGTTTCATTGCTAATTCAACCGGAGAAACTTCGTCCACTGTCGCTTAAATAAAACAATGAAACTTCTTGTTTTACTTCACATCAGCCCGTTTTGGCATTCGGGAGCCCACCACATGCTCTTGTTCTGCTTAAAGTTTATTCCTGGATAGCATTGCCAAAAGTTGACAGTTACTTGTTGTTCGCTGCAGTCACAAATGTTGTTTATTTCTCTATTCTTCGTCCAGTAATGGCACTTCCGAAAGCATTTAGAAAGTTGCCGTTAACGAGGAACTGCAAAAGGGAACGAGAAAAGCTTATGTAGAGCGGAGTCGAACTCAATGTATCGATAATTGTTAGACTTAAGTAAAGAGGAAGAAGTGTCCAGGAAGAAGTGCCCCGGAAGAAGTTTCTAGTATTTTTCGAAATTTTTGTGGATGTCCTTTGAGGAAAACCTCTTCTTGCCATATGAAAATGGTTATAATAAAGAATAACATTTCAATTTCAGTCTTATTTCCGTATTCCAAACAATTGTCCTTCGAGCAGTTCTAGAAACAAGGTTCGACATTTGAGTGTTTCCCAAAATTTTCTGACAGCGACATCACGATACTTTTGAGTCAAATTTGATGTGAAAAGCTAAAATCATATTCAATTCCAAGAACAGATGTTGATCCCGACAGAGAACACTCGGTTCCCACCTAACAGATTCAATATCAGTATCTTGTAATCTCTTTTATATGATATTTAATATCAGTATCTTGTAATATCTTTGATATGATATTCCTTGAGTGTTGGTCTGAGATTGTACAATTATTACATCACCACTAGGTATATCGTTGTTAATAATTAAAACTCATCCATATGTATTAAAACTACTATATGAGATCAACGTAACCTAATAACTCCAAAACAAGAATCGAACTAACAATGGTTCCTTAGTCACTAGTATTAATCCCAGGTAAAATAATATGCCTTCTTGCTGGGTAAATCTTTCGGTTAACTCCGCACCACAAATTCGTTTTGCTTTGCTAATGTTTTTGGTTTTCGAGTTTCTCGGGTCTTTATTTTTAACGATTTAGTATTTGTTTTCTTTGGCTCTTATTCCTTGCCAGCTGCTTTCCGCTGCAGCTTTGAATTATTGAAGCAATTTTCTAGTTTGAGCCAAACTGTGAATTTTTGTTAATTCATGGCCTGAGCATTTGCTGCTGATGCCTTTTTATACGCACTGCAATGCGTCTTGTAAAGTTGCCAAAAATCAGTATTATCCACTTGTGCCATGATTTGTGAGATTGGTTGCTGTTTAGAAATACTTTTTTAATAAGCTGCTAAATAAAAATTCGTTTTTGAAATGATATATTGGATAATTCAATGGAAATTAAGCTCTCAGAAGCAAACTAACAACAAATGTGTGGTGCGGAGTTGACTGTATACTAGTGAGTAAACAGTCCTGATTGCCTTAGTTTTATAAAACCATTAATTGTCTCCACTTCACCGTTCAGTTTTATCCTAAAAAAGTTTTTTCTCTTAAAAGTTTTTTCTCTTAAAACTTTTTTTGGTTCACCATAAATAACATTATTGTTTTGAGTGAGCATAATTAGCAAATTTGTAAGCAATTAAAAAACATGTAAACTTTTTACTTCATAACATACTTACTATTAATTCCTCACAATATTTTTATGCAACTTGTTGTTGATAGCAGCATAAACAGGGTTGTATAAATGAACACGTTCGTCTACATAGAGACGCGTTCGTTTATGGCTACATGCTAACACGAAGTGTTGTAAAGCTCGCGTAATATCATTTACTATATAAAATTAACCAATTTAAAACTATGAAACAAACTTTACTAAAAACTGCAAATTCAATACAAATTATTCTTCAACACTTCCCACTGCTCGCACGCATACATACATACATACACACATACAGTACATAATTGTATAATACATACATAACTTTTTCATCCCACTGGCAACACCAACAGCAATTTACTGCCTGCAATTGCCGGTCAACATAATTTTGTTGCTGGCAACAAATCTCGCAGCTGTTGCATGCGGTTTTCAGACGAGCTGGGTGGCAGCTGAAGGGACGTATTTTATTAATAGAGAAGTAGTGTTTAATTTTAAAGCTGCTGAAGCTAAATAATATGGAGACGCTGTTGTTGGTAAATGATAGACGAACTAAGGCAACGATGGCGACAGTCACAGGAGTAGAAATGAAGACTGGAAATTTTTTTGTAGTTTTTAAAAATTTAAACTAAAAATTTCACTTATGAATATAAAAAACGAAATTTAGTTTTCCTAATTACTTTTTATCCTCCTAAGTGATTCCAGAAAAGTATTTTTTCATTCGATCAGTATTAAATGTGATTGGTCCCGAGTAAAGCTTAATTTTGTGCACTGCAGAACTGATTATATACCGAATCATTCTTAGTAGGAAGGCGTCCATCCGTCGATAGCAGTCCATCGTTGGGTACGAACGCTACTGATATATAATACCAATATTTCGCAGTTGACTTACTGCAACTTCTTGCAGATACTTGCCGTTAAATTTGTTTCATTTATGAAACCAACATGTTACGAAACTTTTAGATATCTTTACTCAGCAAAAGAGAATACATATAACTAACCATAACAACAATATAGTATTTATTGAACTAATTTTATTTCTTTTGCAATTATTTACTTTTCTTTAATGCATGTCCATCAATTTCCTAACTAGTCCAACATTATAACATATTCTTCTAACTATGTATGCTCAATTCTCTTTAGAGACCGCACAAAACAGCTCTTACTAAACTCTCATAGGCACAGCAATCGTCAAATCATTACAACCAGGAAACAGACAGCAATTTCACTTGAATCCGTTGGGATTTGTAGGCTTGCCTAGTTATAAATTGAGAGGAATTAGTAGAGAGAAAAATGAAAAAATACACCCGCTAAAAGCTTTCGTCCACATCAAGTATGGAGTGCGATCAGTGAAGTTGAATAGCAAAATTTTGTGCACAATTACACCGATTCACTTGCTATAAATACAAAATTAATTTACAGATGAGTGAGTGATTTACGAAAATGCAACAGTAATCATAATGAAGCCGTTTAAAAGGTTATGCTCTTAAGCACAATTTTCCACGCAGCGTTCTGCGCTGGTGAAATAAAACGAATTATGTAAGACGTAAAATGGTTGATGGAATTATTAAAGACCTCCAACTTCCTGAAATATTAAAATGCTACACACATTGATTGATTTGATCTGTGCCTGTTCATGGGTTCTTATACACGCTGGTATTTTTTATACTGATACAATTTATGTTAGTCTTTACTGTTTTTCCTTTGAGAATCTGCCTTAGACTGGGACTTAAGTTAAATTAAATTAACTAGATTTTTATCTGAACTTCTTCTCCAAGTTATGGTCTTATTGATTTTATTTCATAAATAATATAAGACTTCATACCGCCTTTCATTTACTTGCACGCATTTGAACCACACTCTCAAGGATGAATGTCATAGAGAGGCTATTCAAAAACTTATTCGTATATCTGTGTAAACTATTTCTCAAAACTATTGACGGACTATTAAAAAGAGAGTTAGTTGACCTAGTAATAAATTCTTTCTTTTTAGGATTGCATATACCTACTTATGATCGCCAGTTGTCTTCCATAGATGCACTTTTTTTAACCTTCGGCCATCCACGGAAATTAAACACTATATATAACACAATCTTAACAGCTTTGGGCAATTTTTTCATGCACTTTTCTTACCCTTACCTTACCTTTTTTATCCCACGAAACTATGAATCTTTGCATTTTTGCAACCGTGGGAAATTGCCTTTGAGTTGTGAAATTAGAACAAATTGCGGTTTTCTTATTATTTTCTTTGCTCGCTCATCTTAATAATTTTCCGATTCGTTGCGCCAGGATTAAGGCTGTCAGAAATTGAAGCATCAACAGCTGCAAGAGTCGCAAATAATGTTGTTAAACTGGTATTTTCAACAACAACAACGATAACAGCAACAACATAGATATTAATAATGAAAGCTAACCAGCCAAAGTGGAGCAAAGTCAAGCAATAAACTATATTTTAATAGAAATACCAAAGAAGATAGATGGAGAATGGGTGTCTGTTTGTGGCTACTAAAATGTTTGGTGCTAACGTTCGGAATCTCGAATATTTGAAATTAGACTCTCGGGATTTCAGATCATTGACAGATACATTTAGTGCCTACATTAGTAATCGACTAATAGCGCGTAACCCCATCAATCAACACTAATTCGTACACGATTTTTTTGAAGATCCATAGTTAAAGCATTATCTCTTTTTTCCAGGATCCCACTAAGGCCTCATTGCCTTTGGTTCTAGCAGATTATATCCTTTGAATTGACTCCAGTTGGACTTTGAAGGAGAATAAGATCTATTACTATTTTTGCCTAAGCAAAAGTATATTTATTTATGATGCAATCCAGCATTAACAGGATGTGCTTATATCCTTGTATCGCTATTTTCCTTTATCGGGATTCCCAATACTACACGGGATTTGAGCTCCTAATACTAATAGAAAAAATTAAAACTTGTAAGCAGCGGGTTAAATACCTTTTAGACACCATTTATTAGCTCAAAAGCAGGCCATCCACCACGCCTTTATTTAAGCTAAAACCACTAATGCCAGGAACACCAAAGTATCACAGCAATAGCGCTACATACATATAACCTGTCAATGTCAGTAATTTTCGCTGGATGGCGATGCTGAGAATGAAATCTTTATAAACGCATTAGAGACGCATGCAAGCAGACCAGAAGCAGGAATATAAAAGAGAAAACTAAAAGTGTAGAACGAAGGAAGTGTTGTGTGGAGAAAAATTGAAAAGTTGCTAGTCTTGTTGCTAGTGAAGAAGAAATTTAACGCATAACATTGATTGAGTTGAAAAATAAAACCATACCCGTTTAACGGCTAAGCGTGCTGCAGTCGCCAGTTGGACCATAAATTCAGCTATGAAACTGCAATAGGCAAAGCAATTTCAAGACCAAGCACTCTAATTAGGCGCCTGGCCACATTGCACAGAAATGAGTCGCGTTCGAAGCTGCTCGGCTACTATTCAGCATGACGTCGTAAACTTGAAATTGCGGGATACGAAAAAAAAATGCATTTTTGTTGCAGCAATCATAATGACATGTTGCTTTCAACATTACAAACAATCTTTGACTCTGGCTTTTTGGCATCTCCTATGCCTTTGCTGTAAGCTTCAAACTTGTCGTTGCAGCCACCAGGTTGGCAGATTTGTGGCTTTCGCCAATAGGAACCTGTTTGCAATCGATTATTTGCAATGCAATGCGTTTATGTACGCTGCTATGCAAGACAGTCGTACGCTTGATTTATATGCTAAAACTTGTATATGTACATGACTCGAATTCACCCATAGATATGAACTGTGACCATTAGAATGCGAAGAAATTGTTGAGGAATGAATAATGATTAGCCTAAATATGAACAGGTATTTGAAATTCTAGTTATCTCCGAGCGTAACTAGTTGGACCAGAAGTTTCTTGTTTTGTTCACATAGCTGTTCTTTGTAAAACTATACTTAAGTATTAAGTGACATATATATGTAGAAACATATTGACATAACAACATATTTTTGAACAATCCGCAAAGAATCAATGACCTTCTTTGAGAATGGATTCCAATTAAGTTAGTAAACTAAGTAGATAAGATAACATTAATGTCACCATAATTCATTAAACGCCGTAACACTTGGTTATATAGACCGTACGAAGGCTTCTGTTGAAAATAATACAATTTGCTAATCCATTTCAAATATTTTATAAAACCTCTAGCCATCATCGTTACAACATCGACAGCTTCTATCTGTCGCCGTCACTTTTTGGATTTCCATTAAACATATGTATGTCGACTACACAGCAAAGCCTATAGCGGTGTTGTCGTCTCTAGCGATATTTATAATTACAGAGTGCAACAACCGCTAATTTGGACGAAGCAGAGAAAAAGAGGGGTTAAATTGTTAAAAGTGGGTGTTTAGTGCGAACTGCAAATAATTTTTGTCTTTTTTGTCCTCTTGCAGTCGAAAATGAACTCATTTCGCGCGTTTGTATTTGGTTGCGCTCTTTACATGCCGCATTACATTCAGTTGGACCTAATTAAAAGCACCAAGTAGCACATTTACGCTCAATAAGACTTTTAAAAGCCAGTAAAAGTTGGATTTAACTAGTGTCCGACCGATACCAAAATTTTGGCCGATGCCGATGCCGGTTAATCGGCCAGTTGGCAAAGGATCGGCCGATGCCGATGCCGATTCTTTCATCAACAACATTATTTAGTAAATTATATGTAAATTCATATGTAAATATGAAGTTGTTTAGTGATTTAATTAATATTCAAAACTAAAAAAATTATTATTATAAGATATATGTTGATAGAACAAATAAGTTATTCGCGTTTTCTCAAAGCGAATCTGCAATCAGCAATATATCTTTTTTCCTTTAAGGGGGTATACCGGTATGACATTTTCAAAAAATCGATTTTTTTATTTTTTGCTTATTCGAAAGTTTATAATTTCAAAAATATCCTGTGAAAGGTAAAGTCGTATCTTGAATAGTTTTTGAATGGCAGCGTTCTAAAGAGCAATCGCTCACATGTATAAACCGCTATAGTCGAAACTTAAAAGGCGTTTTTCTCGAAACGACTTTTCACAAAATTACTGACATCATAACTCAACGAGATATTGTCCGATCAACCTCAAATTTAAACTTAATGTTCTTGAATATATTTACTATACAATGACCTACGATCTTTTTGATGTGTTGAAAATTGTCAATTTGGCATGTAAAAAACGACAATTTTTTACCTAAAACATCGAAATTTTTTTCAGTACTACGCTATTTTGTTAAAGTTTGATATCTTTCAATAATCGTAGGTCATTGTATAGGGAATATATTCAACTTTAATAACCTTTTTAAATTTTTGTGTATCAGTTACTCATTCGGCCGGAATCATGTCAGCAGTTGGGTAACTTTTTTTTAAATTAATTTAATAATTTTCATGGGTTACACTGGGTTACCCCTTAAGGACAAATATGAGCATTAAGGCCAATATTCGAAAATAGTAGGTCTAGTAAAAAGAATCCGTTATTTTCAAAGAGAAGACTTTTGTCATTTATATCTCACATTGTGAAAGGCGGCAAATAGTGATAGTCACTCAATAGAAACTTCGGAAGCTTGTTTGGGAGGTTCTTTTCCATGCACCTTATTATAGTCCAGGCCAGCACCAAGTGATTATTACGTGACCCTGTCTATGGCAAACTTTTAAAAATAAATTAACCTAGTTACGAATGCTTCTATAATAGTGACTTTATGACATTATCTTCAAAATCTCAACAACTTTAAACAAAACTGTACATATTTGACATAAATCTAGCAGTGCTAAATAAAACCTTTCATTAATGCAAAATTGTCTTCGGGGAGCACAATGGGCCTAATAATGGCATAAGTGCGGCCGCTTGCGGTCAGGCTCTCTTCGCCTCCCTTTTCAACCAACCAACCAACCTATGCAAAATTGTTGAATTTCTTTATACTAGACTTAAATTATCACCATGATGCAGTGCTAGTTTAATCAAATGTGATTCACTGTATTTTATATGGTAAACAGAAGAATTCAAATTTTATGCTCTAAAGAAATTAAAAAAGAAAAAAAATGTATTTTAGTATAATCCGAAAGAAGTAGAAAGAATCGGCCAAATATGGCCGATGCCGATACCGATGCCAATGCTTAATTTTGTGGCCGATACTGGCCGATGCCGATACCAAGGCCGATTAATCGGTCGGTCTCTAGATTTAACTATTTCGACATGGCTTGAAAGCGGCGGCCGTTCGGTTGGCGCAACTTAATTCATCAAGGTTCGTGTTGAACATTTCGAACGTGTTTTTCATTTTAATTGCAGAGCAGCCTTCGGGTAGCAACTACTGTTGGTCGGTTGTAGCCTAGATAGGATTTGAGTTTGGTCGCTCAATTTTCTACCTTAAGTAAATCTGGGTCAATCTAGTGTTTATTCACTTCAGTGTTGAGCAATTTTCATTGAAATCGTTTTATTTAAATGGAGGAAATGAGGGAAAGTCGGGAGCAAATATGTTGACAAACTCATTTGAAGTTACATGTCGCCTTCTCCGACCCTTTTATAATATAGAGACAAGCTGTAAAGAGATCATAGGTGAAGTGCACAATTCACGTATTATAAGAATTGGTTCCACCTATTTATATGGGCCTCAAAACTTGAACTTGCTCCATTGGCTTGTATGCACAGCCATGGTCACGTAAATAGCACAAAGAATGAAACTTTTTTTGCGAAAACTCGAACTTTTCTTTAACTATTTGTGTTTATTGTTTTACTCAATCTTCTTCTTCTTCTTGACTGGCGCAGACACCGCTTACGCGGTTATAGCCGAGTCCACAACAGCGGGACACATATCCCTCCTTCTGGCAGTTGGCGCCAATTGGCTATACCAAGCGAAGCCAGGTCCCTCTCCACCTGGTCCTTCCATCGGATTGGAGGTCAACGAATACTTTCAGAGCTGGAGCACTTTCATCCATTCGAACAACATGACCTAGCCAGCGTAGCCGCTGTTTTTTTATTCGATGGACTATGTATATGTCGTCGAAGAACACATACAGCTCATCGTTCCATCGTCTGCGGTATTCGCCGTTGCCAATTCTTAAGGGACCATAAATTTTCCGCAAAACCTTTCTCTCGAAAACTTCTAGTGCCGTCTCATCGGATGTTGACATCGTCCACGCTTCTGCACCGTAAAGAAGGACGGGAATGATGAGAGACTTGTAGAGTTTGGTTTTTGTTCGTCGAGAGAGGACTTTACTTTTCAATTGCCTACTTAGTCCATAGTAGCACCTGTTGGCAAGAGTGATTCTGCGTTGGATTTCCAGGCTGACATTGTTCTTGCTGTTAATGCTGGCAGGTAGGCGAAACTATCTACAACTTCAATGTTATGACTGTCAACAGTGACGTGGGAGCCAAGACGAGAGTGCGCCGACTGTTTGCTTGATGACAGGAGATATTTCGTCTTGTCCTCATTCACCCCCAGACCCATTCGCTTCGCCTCCTTATCCATGCGGGAAAAAGCAGAACAAACGGCGCGGGTGTTGTTTCCAATGATATCGATATCATCGGCGTACGCCAGTAGCTGTACACTCTTATAGAAGATTGTACTTTCTCTATTTAGCCCTGCAGCTCGTATTATTTTCTCCAGCATCAGGTTAAAGAAATCACACGAGAGTGAGTCACCTTGTCTGGAACCTCGTCTGGTATCGAACGGCTCGGAGAGGTCCTTCCCGATCCTGACGGAGCTTTTGGTGTTGCTCAATGTCAGCTTACACAGCCGTATTAGTTTTTCGGGGATACCAAATTCAGACATCGCGGCATAAAGGCAGCTCCTTTTCGTGCTGTCGAAAGCAGCTTTACAGTCGACAAAGAGATGGTGTGTGTCGATCCTATTTTCACGGGTCTTCTCCAAAATTTGGCACATGGTGAATATCTGGTCTGTTGTTGATTTTCCAGGTCTAAAGCCACACTGATAAGGTCCAATCAGTTTGTTGACGGTGGGCTTTAGTTTTTAACACAATTCGCTCGACAGAACCTTATACGCGATGTTGAGGAGGCTTATTCCACGGTAATTGGCGCAAATTGTGGGGTTTCCTTATTTGAGTATTGGGCAGAGTATACTGAGATTGCAATCGTCAGGCATGCTTTCTTCCGACCATATTCTGCAAAGAAGCTGATGCAAGCACCTTATCAGCTCTTCGCCGCCGTATTTGAATCGGCCGGTAATCCATCGGCCCCCGCCGCCTTATTGTTCTTCAAGCGGGTAATTGCTATTCGAATTTCTTCACATCTGCTCCATCGTCATCGATTGGGGAATCGGGTTCGCCATCTCCTGGTGTTGTACTTTCACTGCCATTGAGCAGGTCGGAGAAGTGTTCCCTCCATAATCCCAGTATGCTCTGGACATCCGTTACCAGATTACCTCCTCGGTCCCTACATGCTAATGCTCCGGTCTTGAAACCTCCTGTAAATCGCCTCATCTTTTCATAAAATTTTCGAGCATTACCCATGTCGGCCAGCTTTTCAAGCTTTTCATACTCACGCATTTCGGCCTCTTTCTTTTTACGTCTGCAAATGTGTCTCGCTTCCCTCTTCAGTTCTCGATATCTATCTCATCCCGCTCGTGTTGCGGTCGATCGCAACATTGCGAGGTAGGCAGTCTGTTTTCTCTCCACTGCGAGACGACAATCCTCATCATACCAGCTGTTTTTTTGGCTTTTACGAAAGCCAATGGTTTCAGTTGCAGCTGTACGTAAGGAGTTTGATATGCCGTCCCACAGCTCCCTTATACCTAGATGCTGATGAGTGCTCTCAGAGAGCAGGAGTGCAAGTCGAGTAGAAAATCGTTCGGCTGTCGGTTGTGGTTGCAGCTTTTCGACGTCGAACCTTCCTTGTGTTTGTTGACGGGCGTTCTTTGCTGCACAGAGGCGAGTGCGTATCTCTGCTGCTACTAGATAATGGTCCGAGTCAATGTTTGGTCCTCGGAACGTACGCACGTCTAAAACACAGGAGACATGTCTTCCGTCTATCACAACGTGATCGATTTGGTTCCGCGTGTTTCGATCAGGAGACAGCCAAGTAGCTTGATGTATTTTGTTATGCTGGAATCTGGTACTACAGACGACCATATTTCGGGCCCCAGCGAAGTGGATCAGCCTCAGGCCGTTTGGCGATGTTTCGTCATGGAGGCTGAATTTTCCGACTGTTGTGCCAAAGACACCTTCTTTACCCACCCTGGCGTTAAAATCGCCAAGCACGATTTTGACATCGTGGCGGGGCAGCGCTCATAGGTGCATTCTAGGCGCTCATAAAAGAATCTTTGGTCACATCGTCCTTCTCTTCCGTTGGGGCGTGGGCGCAAATCAGCGATATGTTGAAGAACCTCGCTTTGATGCGGATTGTGGCTAGACGTTCATCCACCGGGGTGAATGCCAGGACTCGGCGACGTAGTCTCTCTCCCACCACAAATCCAACACCAAATTTGCGCTCTTTTATATGGCCGCTGTAGCAGATGTCACATGGACCCACCTTCTTCCGTCCTTGTCCCGTCCATCGCACTTCTTGGACGGCGGTGATGTCAGCCTTTAGTTGTATGAGACATCAAGCAGCTGGGCAGAGGCACCTTCCCAATTAAGAGTCCGGACATTCCAGGTGCATGCCCTCAAATCATGATCCTTAGTACGTTTGCAGGGGTCGTCATCAAAAGGGGGGTTTCTCATCCGAGGCTCGGTGTTTGTTTTCATTGGGGAGATTTTTTTATGTGGTGGGTCCCAAGCCCTACGCACAACCGCAGAAGCGGCCTTCGCCTTCTCACTTTAGCTCGCCTCCAAACGGATGTCTGTTAGCTACCCACTGGATACTTGGTGTAAGACCGGAAATCGTGAGCTGCTTGAGTCATATGCAAAAGAATCGTTCCTAGCCACTCCCAAGTGAATGGCAATCAGAAACTTTCCTCACTTGCGTGAACTTCTACATAGGACTCCATCCCCCACTTCTACATATGACTCCATCCCCCTAATTGTGTATTATATAATATAAATAAAGTTATATAAATAAATTGCGAGAGTATAAAATGTTCCTTCCTTACTTATTTTATATCAGTTTAATTGAATATTGCTCGGTTTTGAGGTGGTCACCCAAATAGCACATTTTTAGAAAGTGAATTAAAAAACTAATCCATTACTCATCAGATTGATTTTTTTTAACTAACTAAGGCAGTTTATTTAAAATTTATTCAGTTCGAGTTAATATGGGCCGCTAAAGGCATTATAGCCTTAAAAAAATAGACTCATTATACACAATATGGTGGAATCTGGAGAAACCGTTTCAGAAATTGTTTCTTTATTCAATTGTTCTCGGAAAATGGTTTATATTCCCCTTAAAATTATAAACACAAACGACACCTATTGAATAAAGTCTTAAAATAGCACAATAACCGCGAAAAACAAAAATTTCTGAAAATAGAGCCATTACTGGTAAAATTTTGTTTGGAACAAGGAACAACATGGTTTTTAAATGACATTCTTCGAAGAACTAATCAAGTCTCATTGGTATTTGGAATAAAGAAGTAATATTTAGTTATTTTAAGTACCTCGAAGAAACTCAAGTATAATAATCTGGGGATATATAAAGTTGGATTTGGTTTGTAATTTTTACATGCAAAATATATTCAGCTTTTCGGCAGCTTTAAAATATTTATAAAATAAATATAAAAATTGTTTCTTGTATTTGTATCACGCTTGCTACATGTTGCAGGAGGAATTTTCATTTATATCTGTTGTTGTTTAGTTTTTCAAATGTTTTTGGTACAATTTTCGCCCAGAAATTTGCAAAGGGTTCGCGTAAAAAAATCCACGTCCACGCCGGTATACACGTGCTATGTAAGTGCATGTGTTCGTGTAAAACGCATAGTGAAAATTACATCGGTGTCCATGAGAAGTATTTTATTAATTTTCCTTTTTTCGTAATTTGTTGTTCCTGAAATAACATTTTTTCAGTCGCTTCTCGTGGCGCTGTGTTCAAGTTGTGGTTGTGCCACTATGGTTTCGTGCAATATTCTATGTGTCAAAGTTTTTAATACTATTTTCGCAAATAGAATTTGACACAAACTTTCACCAGTGTGGGCATCGTAATTTTTCCACTGCTTTTCTAGTATTTTTATACTCTCGCAACAAATGTTGCTAAAGAGAGTATTATAGTTTTGTTCACATAACGGTTGTTTGTAACACCCAAAACTAAACGAGTTAGATATAGGGTTATATATACCAAAGTGATCAGGGTGAAGAGTGGAGTTTAAATCCGAATGTCTGTATGTCCGTCCGTCCGTCCGTCCGTCTGTGCAAGCTGTAACTTGAATAAAAATTAAGATATCTTGATGAAACTTGACACACTTATTTCTTGGCACCATAGGAAGGTTGCTTTGGCAAATGAGCAAAATCGGACCACTGCCACGCCCACAAAATGGCGAAAACCGAAAACACATAAAGTGCCATAACTAAGCCATAAATAAAGCTATGGAAATAAAATTTGGTATGAAGTATCGCACTATGAAGGGGCATATTTGGATGTAATTTTTTTGGGAAAGTGGGCGTGGCCCCACCCCCTACTAAGTTTTTTGTACATATCTCGCAAACCAATAGAGCTATATAAACCAAACTTTCTGCCGTCGTTTTTTTAGCCACTTCCTAATACAGTCCAAAAATGAAAGAAATCGGATAATAACAACACCCACCTCCCATACAAAAGTTAGGTTGAAAATTACTAAAAGTGGGTTAACTCACTAACGAAAAACGTCAGAAACACTAAATTTCACATAAGAAATGGCAGATGAAAGCTGCACTGAGATTTTTTTACAAAATGGAAAATGGGCGTGGCGTCGCCCACTTATGGGTCAAAAACCATATCTCAGGAACTACTCGACCAATTTCAATGAAACTTGGTTTGTAATAGTTTCCTTACATCCCAATGATATGTTGTAAAAATAAGCCAAATCGCTTCACAACCACGCCTACTTCCTATATACCAGAGCTTTGAAGACAATCTGAATCGTTTACTTTACAATATATAAAGTTAGTACTAGTGACGATATCGGTGCAGAACTTTGCACAAATACTATGTTAATAGTGTGGCAGCCCCATTCTAAAAATCGATGAAATCGGACCATAGGTTTTTAAGGCCCCATATATCGAACACGAGGACCTCGGTGATTCAAACCTAATATTATGGTTTCCAACTGTCAATGGACTTTATACAATATATATGACGAATATGTGGGTCAAATTGTGTATTATATAATATAAATAAAGTTAAATAAATAAATTGCGAGAGTATAAAATGTTCGGTTACACCTGAACTTAGCCCTTCCTTACTTGTTTTATATATTTTTTTAATTTGTTTCTACTTCCGTGCCTCTGAAACTTTATATTTAAAAGTTTTGTGGTTTTTATTCGCGTGCATAATTTCAGCTGATTTAATAATACGTTTGTTAAATGTGGAAAATAAATTATTTTGATTAATATAAACGATTTTTTTCACCCACAAATTAAAAGAGGAGCATAAATCTCAAATTTGAAAAAAATACAATAAATGATCTTCTCTTTTGGTTAAAATATTTTTAGTTTAGAGGTCTTTAGCGATAATGAAACTGACAATGATGGTATATCTATTTGTTATACTGTAAAGGTATTGCATTATTAATTGTTGAAAATACCGAAAATCACACTTGTACACATACACATTGTATGTGTGTGGAAAGGGAAAGAACAATGAGCACTTCAGAGAGAGGCAAAGCTCTCTCTTCTCTTTGTTCTCTCCCTCTCTGCCTAAGAACATTTTTGCTTCCTTTTTATATGCACATGCGTGCCCTACTTACTTACTTGCAGACAACGAGAGCGTGCGGTCAGGGATAAAGGGATATCCAACTTATTCCAGTGTGAGAGCGCCTCAAAATTTGCGTTTTTTATAACATTTTTCATTATTACCAGATCAGACAAAATACTAATTTTTGGGCATTTAAATTAAAATACCCAACATTTATTACGGCTAATAATTATTTTACACTTAACGATTAATATAAATAATAACTATTTAAATCTCGGTTAGCGATGGTATGGTATATTAAACCAACCGGTTTTCAAACTTTCAGTGGTAAATAAAGTAAATCAATACGTATCAACTGGCAAATAATATTTTTTTCCATGGAAAACTAAAATCTCGCTGCTGCAGATCACAAAACATTTTTTCAAATACCTTAAAATTTCGCGTTTCCTTTTATATTTATTGTTTTAAGTTCTAATAAGTGATCTTGCACGGCGGTTATAAATGTCTCCGTCGGATTATTTTTTGGCAACATTTCAATCTGGCCGTCCCTCTTTTCCAATTGCGAAACGTCAAAACCTCCTCATCTCGACAAACTGTCAAAGTTTAGGTGGTTTTGACGTTTGATATTGCGCTCTCACTTCCAGTGAGATGAGAGTTGTACATCTCTTTATCTCTGGTGCGGTTGTGTAAAATAAAAATTAAATATAACGACAATTGAAGTGTTTTATTACTATTTTGGCAAATCGAGCTGGTGAATTTCCTGGAGTTTCTTTAAAACTTTTATATATATAAAAATCAATAGTAATGATAATGTTAATGGCATGATGTTAGTAATTATAATTGTATTTGTAATATTAGTATTTAAATATTGGTTATTATATTTTAATTCCTTCGACAGTCAGGTCTACATTATGATCTGGGTCAGATAAACTAAAAAGAAAAGAAAATGTTTTGAAGACAGATCGCTTTCAAAATCACCAATTAAACTTATGCAATCAAAATAGCACTATCTTAGTATACATATGTTTCTTACAAGAACCAAACAAATCAGTGAGTATTATTACTCTGTGTAAATGTCTCTTTATTTCTCTCTCTCTCTGTATCTCTGCAAATTCGCAATATTGTCTCTTGATTCATCAACACCTTACTGTTGAATCGCCAATAAATTAGACAATCCAAAGCGCAGCATTTTACCTTATTATGTAACCACGTAATCGACACATAACCACATTTAGCACAGTCGCAGGCAACGAGTCGCAATTATTAACGCGACACACAGATAGAAACTTGTGATGTTGCAGTACATTCACTCCGCAAATGTGACGTCATCAAAGGCCATGGCGCGCATGTTCACTTACTGTTGAATTTGGTTGGGTGCCGTATAACCATGCAAGCAATTATGTTTTTGTTTTGCGAAAAAACGGAAAAATCTGTTAACACTTTTCGAGTCGTACCATGCAACGCCGGGCGCCATGCCTCAGAGTTGTGCCATCTACCAGGGATTGCCGTCGGCAACAACAGCTGCTGTGTTGTGATTGCATTGACGCCTTTGGCAGTTGGCGTTGGTGTTGTTGATATTCAAAAAAAGAGTAACCCGCTGTATATTATGTCTCAAGTATTTACGACAAAAAAAAAACTTTTAGCAGCAAGCGAATTTTTTTGACGTCTTCACTCATCCCGTTGGTTGTCACACAGCCTTCAAAAATTACGCCATCAACGACTACTATTACGCTGCTCGATTGCTGTAGTGGTTTCTAAAACTTCCTCACACTTTACACGTCAGTGGCCGTCAGCTGGTTTTGGCACTGCGTTTTCGGCGTTACTTTGGCCTTGTTTTTGTTATTGCCTTCGGCTTTTCGGGTTTTCTTCGCGCAGATTCCACAGTTTGGGTAAGTCATCGCTGAAGGCGTTCGACAATGGCAACAGCACAAGGTATGGTTGTATGGAGCTATTGATGCGCTGTTTCCCTTTGGTTGCAAACGTGCAAATATCTGGCAGTTATTTTGCTGCAGCAGTGAAGCGCAAGTTACATACCCAATTTGTTTAGAAGGTTTTATTGTTGTCGATGGTGTTGACAATCGCTTCGTTGGGTCATTGAACTTATGTAAGTTCCAGGGGAGCTATTTTCGACAATATTTTATTTTTTTTAATAAACATAGAGGTCATCATTATGCTGTGTGGAGGAAGGCGAGATGGGATCATCTAAGCATTTCCTTCTTCATTGTCCAGCTTTTGCCAAACTGAGGCTGAAACACCTCGGAAGGCCCTTTTTCGGCGATCCTAGCGAATTGGCTAGAATCGATATTAGCCGACTTAAGAAATTTGTAACGGATTCCAAGCGTTTTGCTGAATCTTAAAAGTATTTGATCCACAGGGAGTTTTATTGGTACCACAATGGACAGCGCCAGGCCGTCTAAGTGAGATCTTCTGTTTTTGCAGAGATCTGCCTACAAACCTAACCTAAACTGGAGGTCATTATGAAAGTATTAACGTGTAGTCGGATCCACGATTCCACAGTCCGGAACCATGATTCTCAGACCAATTTTTGAGAGAGTACGATTTCAAAGGCCACAGTCACCGAAATTAACCGAAAGGCGGGACATACAGAAAGTGAATCCGACAAGAACCGTGTCAGACAATGCCCTCGATTGATACCTTGTGATTACTCATTTTATAGTCCTCCGCCGGCATGTATTATTTAAAATAATTTCGTTGGAGTAATGCACTGAGGCCCCAACACAAATTCTCGACCTATATTAAATTGTTGGCTTTTTACTCAGCTCAGCCTTCTAACACTTCCAACTGTCTCTTGTGTACTTGTAACCGCACTCTGTATATACATACCACATTATTTCATATGTCAGAGATTAGACGCAACCGCACACACACTGCAAGAAGATATCAAATACCAAGCTCCCGTTTCAATTAAGTCATACAGACTATAAGCTTCACCGTTATTGTTACGTACCAACCGTTGCAAGTACTCGGCTTTAGTTCTGTACTTGTAAGCAAGCCAGTTCCATCTTCCTACCTTCCTTTTCATTTTCTTCTTCCCAAATAGACCAAGCAACAGGCGTAGAGATTTCTAATTAATAATGCCACCATGCATGAGTGCGATATGTCGTATGAGCGTCAAGGCGCTGCAATATGCACGCCGTGCGCTATTGTGGTGCATGCTACACCAGAAATGCAAACAAACAATGTCTAGCGCATGAAAGAGACAATGGTAAACATTAGAAGGTGGCCCCTGTAGTTCCGTAAGGGACGTGCTTTATGAGTTGTGGGTTAAGACCTTGAGAACTCTCTATCTTTGGAATGACATAAAAAATAACCAACAATCAGGAATAAAATCGGCCAAATGTCCTTTATAGTGATTGTAATACAATAGTATATTTGTAAAATCAGATATGTCTTCCCAAAGGTTGTACTCGTAGACCGAGACACATAAATACTTTAACAGCTGCTGGATACTTAAAATCTCTATATGGGATTTAAATAAAGAACACTTCAGTCGACTTCAAATAATATAATTCAACAGAATTCAGAGTTCTGAAAACCGTACCGTGTTTCATAATTAATGCTTAGAAGTTTACACCCCACGAATCATGTTATTTCTTGATTTTAACAATATTTTCTTGCTAAGAACACTGAATGGTCTAGGTAACATATTAGGCTTTGTGAAATTGAAACAATTATCTTACTACCCTCGTATAGTTTAATATGAATAGATATATCTACTTCAAGAGCGACTACATTCCTCACTACCGAAGATTTGATTTGTTTTGGGGTGTTAAAGTAATTGAATTTTTAAATAATAGAATTTTATTCTACATAGTCAATTTGTAATTTGTTGTTTTCAAAGCAATCTTTCTGCCGACGATGTATTAATATGTAAAATAAATGAATACATTAGTCACTAACAGCGTTGCCGATTTGTATCTTTTTTGATACTTTTTTCTAAATTTTGTGATTTGATACTTTTTTGTTCACAAACGGCCTATTTTGATACTTTTATGCTGATAGAATTTAATTTTTTGAAACTATGAAAATGTTAAACTAAAAACAAACCTATTGTATCTGGATAGTATTAAAAAGTTGTGGAAATGTAGGCCAATTAAAAAACCCAGAAAAATATAAACTGGACAGAGACATTTTTTTAATTTGCTTCGAAGTAATGAGTTTGCCTTATAACTCTGTGGCTGCTGAACTGGATTTTTTAGATTTAAGGGGAATTGTGAGTCGAAAATGAACTTCTTTTGAAAATTAGTTCTGAACTGAAAAGTCACCAATAAGGTTTCTATTATTTTTTTTAGAGTTTATTGTTAATCATAACACAGGAAAAATAAAAACTCATTTATTATGACTTTCAGTTTTTTTAAAATGTCTACATTTTTAATAAAAACAACCAGAAAAAACTGGTCTGAATTAGATACACAACTTTACTTATTATTTGTTTTTCAAATGAAAATTTTTAAAACAACGGTTGTGCTTTTGATACTTTTTGATACTTTTTTTGCTTGGCAACATATACTTAATTTTTTTAGCTCACGGCAACACTTGTTACTAATTATTAGAGCGTGAATGAGACTAGAACAAATGAATTATGTGCGTACGTGTGTTTTGTTCTTGTGCCGCTTTTGCATTTTCCTTATATTTTTGCATTCGAAGGCGAACCGGAAGAATATTACCGCAGATTAATTTATATACCGTTTTTAGATCATTTTTTGGACCAAATCAATGAACGATTTTTAAAACATCTAGGGCTGCTTTCCAAAATTGAAAACATTTTGCCAAATAAATGCATAAATCTTGACGTTATTGAGATGCAGGAGACTGTTCGTGTTTTAGAAAAGCAATGGTCCGCTGATATAGAAGATCCCGATGATTTCGATGCTGAATTTAGAATGTGGAAAATGTTAAAAATCTTTTCTTCAGATTATATTTTCTAACTAAAATTTTGAATATATTTTCAGGAACTGGTTAAATCAAACAAAGAGATCCAAAACTTTTTTAGACGCGTTGAATTGTTGCGATGCGAAAATTTTCCAAACAGTGCATCGTTTTTTAAAAATTGGAGCAACAATCCCTATATCTGTCGCTTCAAGTGAACGCTCGTTTTCCTCACTTCGCAGGCTTAAAACATATTTAAGAAATAAAACTGGAGAAGCACGCCTGAACGGAATGGCTCTCTTGAATATCCATAGAGATATAGACGTGACGGAGGAAGAGATTTTAAATGTTAAAAAATAAAAGAAGATTAGACTTCAATTTGTGAATAAAATAATGAAACATTGTCTTTTTATCTAAAACCCACCCCAAATTTTTTTCCTGCGTTCGCCACTGAGTGTAAGAAATTCAAAAGCTTCGCAATCATTTCTGAAAATTAATGGAAAACGGTCGTGACGGGATAATTTTAAGAATCCTACTTTGTACTTTTTGCTACTATTACACGTATACACCTAAGCATGGCTTACTGGGCGATAGCGACTCGCAAAGGGTCACCACCGATGAAGATCACACCAGTGCTGAATCCAAATCAACGTGAATTCCTCGAAGATGAGCTGCTCTACCGCGAAAAACTAGAAATACTAGCCGAGAACAACACGATCAGCACGGATTTATTTGTGCGGAAATTCGAGGATATCGACGATCCCGTGCTGCTGGATAAACACGATTCCTTCTATCATACCACCAAAAGTTTGCTGGTGCTGTTCCAGAGAATGGGTGATATGCCGATACATCGCAATCCGCAGAAGCCGGGTATGCCACGCACCGGCTACTCTTGGACATCAAAACAGGTCTTCTGGGCCATATGTGTTTTCTTGATGCAAACAACGATAGTGATATTGGTGTTGCGTGAGCGCGTGAATACATTTCTCAACGATTCCGATCGGCGCTTCGACGAGGCAATCTACAATGTGATCTTCATAAGTTTATTATTCACGAATTTCCTTTTGCCGGTTGCAAGTTGGCGACATGGACCGCAGGTAG
Source organism: Zeugodacus cucurbitae (assembly GCF_028554725.1). Lineage (NCBI taxonomy): Eukaryota > Metazoa > Arthropoda > Insecta > Diptera > Tephritidae > Zeugodacus > Zeugodacus cucurbitae. The sequence goes on from NC_071671.1 coordinate 14,122,961, forward strand.
CGATCTTCAAGAATATGTGGACGAATTATCAATTGAAGTTTTTGAAAGTGACTAGGTCACCGATTGTATTTCCCAATCTATATCCGCTCACCTGGAGTTTGTGTTTCTTCTCGTGGGGTGTGAGTATTGCGATCAATTTGTCGCAATACTATTTGCAGCCCGATTTCAAGTTGTGGTATACTTTCGCCTACTATCCGATTATTGCTATGCTAAATGGTTTCTGCAGCTTGTGGTAAGTTGATCTTGCCTTCTCCTTGATATTAGTTATTCCATGTTCACTTTATAGGTATATTAACTGCACAGCTTTTGGTACCGCTAGTCGCGCTCTATCCGCCTGACTGGAATTAACAATGATGGGCGATAAACCAGCGAAGAAGCTCACCGAATATCGTCATCTTTGGGTAGATTTAAGTCACATGATGCAGCAACTAGGTAAAGTAGACGAAGTTATGAAACGGGGTCTAACTCTTTGCAAGATCTTAATCACAAAGATCAAATTCAAGCGCTAAATACTTTCCCCATTGAAGTAAAGAATGGATGTGCCCTAGTAGATCGATAGATCCGATCAAAACCTTTGATACTTTCAAACTAGTTGTGATCGAAAAGATTTATTTTAAAGTCTTTTCTCACTGATTTGCTGAGCTCTTCCCCAATTCTGCTCCAAATAGCAGCCTTTTTCATGGAGCCAGCTTTTCTTATACTATTTGTTTTCCCATCTTCGGTATCTCCGCTCTTTTTTTAGGTCGCGCTTACTCCAACATGTATGGCATGTACTGTCTGGTCGTATTCTTCACAACCATCATTGCTACTTATGGTTCACTGAGTGAAATTATGGATCATGGCGCTACTTATAAGGAAGTTGGTCTCTTTGTTATCGTATTCTATTGCATGAGTCTACTCTATATCATTTGCAATGAGGCCCATTATGCCACACAGAGTGTCGGTTTGGATTTTCAAACAAAGCTCTTCAATGTGGATCTCACGGCGGTGGATAGTGCGACACAAAAGGAGGTCGCAATGTTTCTCATGGCCATAACGAAGAATCCGATAATGAATTTGGACGGTTATGCTAATATTAACAGAGATCTAATTACATCAGTACGTTGAGCATATATTTCTTCTTCTTTAAAGATAAACTTAATTAAGGAAATTTATATTTTGCAGAATATTTCCTTCATGGCTACTTACTTGGTGGTGTTGTTGCAATTCAAAATTACCGAACAACGGAATTACTCGATGAAGCAGAGTAGGATGGAGTCGCTAATTGAATAATTTGTTAAGCATTTTAGTATAAAATTGTTGCTTTTAGTGAAAGAAATATATGTTTCGATCTTTGCATTTGCTCATCTCCGAAAATTTGTGGATTAGAAGTCCAGTTGGCTTTGTTCGTCCTTTGATTTTTTTACTACCAAGCCCATTAATAATTAATTAATTAATATTAAAAAGTAAGTTCAGACTTTGTTCGGGTAGCTTCTTTCTAATCTTCTTCTAGCAGTAAGGTAAAAGTGAAAGTCCAAAATTGAAGATTTAGCTGACGCAGTGGAGAAAAGTGGAAAGAAAATTGCTTCCTTATTAAAGATGTGTCATTCCATCAAACTGGAAGTCCAATATTATTTCTCATCACCATCAAACGGTTTATACATCAATTATTGGTCTACTGGTCGGTCCAATCTTATTTTAGTCGCAACTAAACTGAGAGTTTTACTACAAACGAAAAGGATAATATTTAGGCAAAGAGACAACAAACTAAAACCAAAACTTACATTTCACATACATAGAAACTCCACCACTGCACGAGGGTATTTAGTACATATACATACATATATAGTATGATACCTACTGGAATTCTACGTAATTTGAGTTCAATTGCTCCATTATACTCGTATTTGTCATTGACAAATGCCGTAACACATCCTCGTGTCATTGGACTTTGTTTGATTTTATTCAGTAGCTTGTGGCTTGTGTTGTAATATGTTTACTCGCACTCCCATGAACATACAAATGTGTTTGCATTTAAACTTTTGTTGTAGTTCAATGACGTTTAATCAATTGAAAATTGATTTGAAATCGTTTGCAAAGTGGTCGTTAACTTTTCAAAAGTTCATTTGGCAAGCTAGGTAAATTAATGGCATTTAAATTAGTTGCACGTCACTATTTGAGGAAGCAAAATATCAAGATGGCTCATTTTAAAGATCACTATTTACTTGCATTTAAAACTAAGGAAAATATTGATCTTGTATCGTTTCATGTTGCTGGATATTAAAATTTCTGTCTTCCCGGCTAATCTGCCACCTGTTAAGCAGCGATTACAACACACCAGCGAATCAGCTTAAAATGAGAAAAATATTTATATAAAGTAAATGGTAGCAAAAATAACCGACAATCATTTACCAAAACTGCAAAAAGAATATGCAAGCCAACATACATTCATCATTCGTTTATAGCAGAAAAAATACATCATTCATCACGTAATAAAAATAATGATACTGGATGGAGATCAACTACTTAGAGGCAACAAAAAGAAAGAAAAAATCATACCATCATACCAAAATACCGTATTTATGGTCTAAATTCAAAGATCTATAATATTTAAGTTCGTACCTATTTATATCAAATTCGAAAAAACTTTAATTTCTATCAAAATTAATTTTTTGAAAAGTTCCTCAGAATATATAAATATAGAAATAACATTTTTGGTATACACAAGCCGCAATAACATCCTGACAACTTGCTTCCGTTTATCCGCCGAGACAAGTGCCCTTTATATCCAGCAGCCACTTCAGTATATCAGCCTACTTAAACCACTTTACCCTGATCAATTGTTTCATTAATTTGCAGCTCTTCAATGGCTTTTGTGTACCGATTAGGCGGATTCGGTGGAAATTTGTCACACACGTGAGTGTTATAGGCCTACAAATGATGTAGCACTATGCAAACATCTATACAAAAATAAATATATTGGTTTGTGCTGACAAAATGTTATTTTGCCAAAAATATTTCTTGGTTCTGTTAGTGACAAATAATAATCAAATAAAATACTAAACCAAATGTTCATACCGTCACAAATTTACCGATCTCTCAGTAAATTTTGGGTGACCTTGAGTGAGTCAAATGAGTGAAATTCAATTTAAGTTCTATTACAAGTTTAAAACTTATTTCATCTTTGTGGGATGTAATTATTCGCAATTGGCGCGAAAACCCCTAAAAACAGATAACTAGATAACTCTCGAACAAATTCTACGAAACGTTATCGAGTTTATGAACCATATTTTTGTGACAAAACTGAGCTTAGATTTCGCGTAACACTTTTTATCCAGTAATATTTAATTTCTTCTAAGTCCAGCTTATGTTTCCTAAACCCGTTTAAAATTGGTAAAAGCTAAAACACTTAACTTATTGTCACGCTTTTGTGCATCGCCGCCATTTTGATAGCTTCTAAAATGCACAACAAAAGAAGCGTTTATAATAAATATAAAACTTACGCCACATTTACATAGCTATCAAGAAGCACAACAACAATAAAATGGCAAAAAAGAAAGAAAGCTACGCTTAACATGTAAGAGGAAATGCTTTCAAGTGCGCGTAATCTCAAATTTATACAAAGCCTTATACTAAATCTCTATTAAGAATTGTAAGATATTGAAGCCATATAAATATGTATATTTATTTTACAGAAATATAAGTGTGAAAGTGAGCACACTAGTAGCTGTAAAGGAACAACAGAAGGTAAGAGTTACTACTTTAAAACTTTAAGAGCTTTTGTTATTTTACTCGGATGAAAGATTTCTTATATATACTAGTATTACTGGAAATACATGCACAGTAGGAATTACATTTCGTGTTGATTCTAATTTTTTGAAATTAAATAATGTAATGTACGATCTTAAATATATAACCTCAACCTTAAATATGTAAATTTATGTTTATATACTCAAACAAGGCGTCTTGTAGAGTTGCTGTAGGTATGAAATTTCACTAATGCTTTAAAAATATTGTACTCAGCGCCAATGTATCACTGCAGAAGTTCCCACTTATTAATATTTTACACACTGATAAAATGAACGTTGGTATTTGTCCTTTTTATACTTGCATTCGGGGAACCAAGCTGAATAAAAATATTTTAGAATAATATGGATGTTAAACCTTACCCTATTAAAAATTTATTCTATTCGAAAATATCCTTACTCGATCCTAGTACATAGTAGAGACTCTCATGGCTACCAAGATCTCAACTTACACACGTCTCTTAAAGTGAAACGCAGAAAGAAATAAATAATAAGAATTCTTATATAGAATGTGTCTAGAAGTTAGAACTGCTGAGCTGGATTCAGACTCGATGTACAGTAACCACATTAAATTTCTAATTGTTGCATTTCCCAATTGGGCCGTTGGGGCATATTTATGAGTTATGTGCTAGAATGCGGGAGCAAACTCACGATAAAATTCCATACGTGAGTATATAAATATGTATATATGTGGGTGAGAAAAATATAAAGTCTTGCGAATATTTGTACATATGTACATAAATATTTTAGTAAAGTTTTCTGTACTTAAGATAACAGTACATACAAATATATGTAGTGCATTTTCTTAACATAAATATTTCTGCATATTTTTCAAGATATAAATGTCCATCAAATCATTCATATACCCTGCTGTGGATGTGTGTTTGCTTATTTATGTTAAAAAATACTACATACACATTCATATTATTTATTTATTACATTCACATTTGAATTTGCTTCCATTTATATCCTTCCTTTTCATTTCAATGTCTAGGTACACATATGCAAACGTCAACACACACATTCATTCTACATTCTTCCGCAGCAAAAACTGACTGATCTACGTGAGTATTCAAGTGCTCTGCAGTATGCGACAGACATTAGATCGAGTTTTGTTTGTTTATTTGAAGAAGCATTACAAATGAAGAAGCAGGGGGACGTTTGTTTACTAAACCTACTCGCTTACATACAAATTTACAACCGGCATTGTGTGGGAATTGCGAATAAAAGTTTGTAAATAAAGCGAAAGAAATATGGCGGCAAATATGCTTGAAGGATGTACGAGTACCTTAGCCGAGTGGGTTGAGCGCCCACTGTCGCCTAATCGTTGGGAGAGCAGCTTTTACTAAAAAACGGTCTGGGGATAACAATTTCCTCCATTCAAAACTAAATTTCAGGTGCCTTGAAACTTTTGGTCAAATTCTTATACGAGAATAGAAAAACTAATTAACACAGATATCCAGGCATATTATTAATCTTATAATAAACTCTTTTTTAGTCAAATGCTATTCATATATGTTTTACTACATCTGGGGCCCTTTATTGCCTGTAAAAAGTCTTGAGTAAAGTAAAGTTGCATTACGAATGTAGAATGGCAAAATATCAAACTGTCCATCAATCAAGCTAAAGCTAAAGACAAAATAAACTGCAAATTGTTTTCGAACAAATTTCTGACAAATAATTCGATAAAATAAAATAATAATTGCTTTTTAATTTATTCTTTTAAACCTTATGTTTAATGATGGTTGCTAAAATTAGCAACTCATCTTCTCACAATCTTTAATAAAAATGTTTCACTTTTCATCCAGAATCTTAAAGCTACTCTATAAACCATGACATGACAGGCATTTATTTTTGTCATGCTTCGGTTTGCAGTTGTTTTCAAAATTCAATGCAACACAAGTTTAAGAGCTTAAAGTTGTTATTCTGTTATAGGTGTTTTTACGGTGTTCAATCTTATGTCTCATAAACCAAAAAATACCAGGTTGTTTGTAGCAGTTTTAATAGGGATCATAATATTTAGTTGGCCCATTTCGAAGTCCCAAAGTCAATTCTACTATTATTAAGTTAATTTGGGCCATATTTCTATTTTAAAAGTAACAAGCTCTTTAAACAGTTGTTTTTTATTTACCCATCTGCCATTTGCGTAAAGGTGCTTCGAAATTATTTTTATTAGTCAAAATAAAATCTACTGAACACATTTGCTAGTCACTGTCTTTGACAATTCAACTCCATAAATTAATTAGACCCACGCGGCGTCAAAACCATAATGAATTAATTCAAAGTAATAATTTTTAAAAAAATGCTTTGTCATTCAATACTTTGATGAAGTTGGAATGGTAATTATTAATTTTCAAAAGTACTGCAAAGACAACAACAGACCATTCATTTATTAAACACATAATATAAAATGCCAAAACATGAATATATTTTAATGTGCTATTTAGTAAATGCTAACTCACGTTGTGCGATTTCGATTCTTCTTTGGCAGGCTTCCTCAGTAGTTCTTGTAGCTTATAGCTTTTGGTTTTCATTGCCCGGAATACTTTTGAAGCCTCCTAAAGTGCTCGAAACAATTAAAGTGATGGCATTTATGCCTATCTAAACAGATCTATGGTTTTGCTATTATTGGCAAGTGATAGGCGGTTTGTTGTGATATTTTAGCTTCTTATTTTCTATTATTCTTACAAATTAGCTTTTAGCATTCATTTTTCAATAGCGAACTTTTTTTGTATGTCCAAATATTATGAGGAATACAAATTCGTCAAGTCATTGCTTGATGGAGCAATTACAATATGGACTTTTATGATAACTTATCTTAATTCTTTAGGATGTTTCTTTGAATTAACTTTTCTTTTGTTACTCATAATAATAACCTAAAAGCAAAATATCTTTTATAAGTACATTAATTTTATGATAATTGTATGCTTTAAGCAATATACAAGTTGTTTTCGGCTTTTCCTAACATTCTATAGTCACTCTTGTCGCAAAATATTCCAAAAGTCTTCTAGTTATAATAAAAAGAAATATATATATATATTACAGTACCAGTCCCCATCTATCGTCACTTGCACAGTAATGTGGAAGGAATCTTATTATACTCACTTACTTCAGTCGTAATTTAGTGAAATCATTTTACGAAAAATTACTGTCATCCTCGGAGTTCAGTCTTTGCCATTTTATGCACATAAACTTAACTGTAAAATTTATTGCCATCGAGCCAGAATGTCGCAATAGCAAGGAGTCGGGATTGCTGATATATTAGAGTTAATTACTTTGTTTTTGTAGGAAAGGAAGAGAGAGGAGTGCATTAAAAGGAACTTTTAAGTGCCTTTTGATATTCAAAGCCAATGCAGTAGAAGAAACGTAGAGTATTTAACAAATGAGTTTATAATGAATGGATTAAAAATTGATCGTATTCTTTGGTGCATAATGTTCTTCAAGAGGGTGAAAACTTATGTATGAAAATATGTAATGTAGTTCTAATGCATGCATGTATGTATAGCTCAAGCATTTAATTACATATTTAAGTATTATTTACCAGTTACTGTTTTTCTTTTCAACATTTATACTCATTTTTGTTTGCTGAGTTGGTACCACCATCAATATCTACTCTGTTCTTCTTTGGTTATTCAACAAACTGCGCGCGCCTCACTGCAGTTTCCTTAATCATTGACCCATTTCGATGGCTAGCACTATACTTTATGTATTTATGGATTCCGGTTCTCCGCAGTCTGGAGTTAGAATGATGTGTTAAGACTTCGGTAGCTCTGCAGTGATTTAAGTTATATGTGGGGTATACTACAGCTCTGCTGGCGTTCCTTCCACCATCATGCTCGTCGTTTTGACGTAGTTTAACTCTTTTATTTTAATGCAAATATTTAATTTTGTTGGCTAAGTCGATACATATGTTCGTATGTACTTATACATTTTAATACTCTACACATGACCAGAAGAACCGGCCACCAGCCACAGCTGGTTGCCTTGGCCAGGCCGTTCTCGCTCCGACACACGATTTCATCGTCCGCATTTCCGCCAATAGGATTGTGTATTCGGGTTGATTTTCTGTTTGCCAACTTGCTTTATTAATTTTCTACTGCTCCACTTTGTTAATATACTCATGTCTGTGTCAAGCACCCTCAGAGATGAGAAATCATGTGAAGGACATTTCATTCTTAATTCTTTTCTGTCAGTTAGTAAAGAGATACAATTTTAATCACAGTTTTGCATACAATATTTAATTTCATTAAATATTTGCAATGACTTTATTATTATTATTAATTTTAGAACTCTCCAATTGATAGACTCTGTCTCACGACCTTTAGAAAGGAAAATTGTAAACTGTTTTTCTGACAAAATTTCTTTATCAAAATATATGAACCATACGTAATTCAAGGAAGAACTTAAAATTAGTAGGACATAAGAGTTTTCTAAAGCCAAATAAAGTTCTCATTTGCCAAAATAATGAGAAGAAACTACAGTAACTGAATGCAGCGCTTCATAGTGGCGAAAATATGTAAAAACATAAAAATTACAACAGTGTGATTCACAAACTCATTTTCATCTTCCATGTGAAGTTTGTATTGAATATTACAATGAGTTGCCTTACTGCTACGTCTCACCTCACTACCTATTTACACAAAACAATTCATTTTATTTTTCTTTATTTCTCCTCATTTGGTTTTTCTCCTTCCGTTCTATTTATAACGGGTGATTTTTTTGAGGTTAGGATTTTCATGCATTAGTATTTGACAGATCACGTGGGATTTCAGACATGGTGTCAAAGAGAAAGATGCTCAGTATGCTTTGACATTTCATCATGAATAGACTTACTAACGAGCAACGCTTGCAAATCATTGAATTTTATTACCAAAATCAGTGTTCGGTTCGAAATGTGAAATCCGCTTTTTTATCGACAAATTTTGTTCAGCGATGAGGCTCATTTCTGGTTGAATGGCTACGTAAATAAGCAAAATTGCCGCATTTGGGGTGAAGAGCAACCAGAAGCCGTTCAAGAACTGCCCATGCATCCCGAAAAATGCACTGTTTGGTGTGGTTTGTACGCTGGTGGAATCATTGGACCGTATTTTTTCAAAGATGCTGTTGGACGCAACGTTACGGTGAATGGCGATCGCTATCGTTCGATGCTAACAAACTTTTTGTTGCCAAAAATGGAAGAACTGAACTTGGTTGACATGTGGTTTCAACAAGATGGCGCTACATGCCACACAGCTCGCGATTCTATGGCCATTTTGAGGGAAAACTTCGGAGAACAATTCATCTCAAGAAATGGACCCGTAAGTTGGCCACCAAGATCATGCGATTTAACGCCTTTAGACTATTTTTTGTGGGGCTACGTCAAGTCTAAAGTCTACAGAAATAAGCCAGCAACTATTCCAGCTTTGGAAGACAACATTTCCGAAGAAATTCGGGCTATTCCGGCCGAAATGCTCGAAAAAGTTGCCCAAAATTGGACTTTCCGAATGTACCACCTAAGACGCAGCCGCGGTCAAATGAAATTATCTTCAAAAAGTAAATGTCATGAACCAATCAAACGTTTCAAATAAAGAACCGATGAGATTTTGCAAATTTTATGCGTTTTTTTTTTAAAAAAGTTATCAAGCTCTTAAAAAATCACCCTTTATATATTTTTCAGAGAGCTTATTAGTAAAAACTTTGCCGAAAGTAAGTCAAACTAAAATTCTCTACGCGCTTTTTCGGAATTTTCTGTGATGCATTTTCGCAACAATCACGGAGATTTTCAATAGCAAATGCTATTTCACTTGTCATAAACTCGTATTTACTTTCCAATTGACTTTTCATTTCAAATATAGTGAGGTTTCACATTTTATGTCGTGCTCTACGACGTTTACCTCATTAAGCATGAATAAATGAAAAATGTGCGAAGCAAGTAGTGGCTTACCATAAGTTTTTATGAACAATAAAAGCAACAACAAATCCCTACGTCTAGATCGGCTCATCAAGCTTTTATGTGAGTTCCAATAGCGCTTTCGATGGTCATTTATTTTTGTAACGCTGAATGAAGATGGCTATAAGTAAAAGAAACGATAAGGTGGGCCTCAAGTAGGATTAATCGAAGCTGAAATTAAAGTTTTCGATGAACAAGTGATCAAACCACATTAAACGTCTAAAATATAGATCAATACCAGAAAACCTGTACCAGGCTTCAGGAAACCAGATTTCTCTCCCTGTTCTTATTGCGACTGTTCTGATCTCTCTTTGATTCCACGTTTCGCTGGGTCTTTACAAAATATATTGCCAACTGATAGAATGTTCTCCTTTTTATTGAAATTATTTTTCCTTTTTTTAATATCGTATTAGTTTTAGGCTTTTATAATCTTAATTTTTTCTCGGAGGTTTTAGTTCCTGCTTTCACTGATTTATGATGTCTTTTATAACTTGATGTTCTTTCATATAATCTGACAATAACTCTGTAATCTTAACGAATTTTACAAATTATACACTACCTCACCGAGAGAAATTTTTACTGTGAACTTGCACTAAATCTATACATACTCAAATGGCAAACTATATTGACCACCACATGTATTTACCCTACTTTTCTTTAGGTGATAGCATCAACATCAACACTCATCTCCAGCGTAAAAAGATTAGAGACCTGTTTTCTACGGAGAAAAGCCAAATCACACGAAAACAGCTTACGGACTGATAGCAAGCATAGCTTAAGAGCCACAAATGCTAGTCAACGCACACACACATGTAATCCCGATGGCTTCAAGCGTAATGGAAGCCAGACAAAGTGGCATTCACCTGGTGCATTAGAGATATTTTAGAGGCCAACGTCAAGATTGCGCTGGAGGACAAAATGCTGAAGTGCAGAAGAGCAGAAGAAAACGACCAACCACAAAATCATGATGCGCCGCTGATGGCGCGTACACAACTGAAAATCCACTTCGCCTGCTGGTGCATGCCACCAAAGCAAGCAGCAGAAAATTCGGAACGCGAATCAGAGAAAAATCAATTCAATCTAAGTGGATTTGAGTCACGCGGCTGAGGTGAAGTGCTGGAGAAAATGAAAATCTGTGCACGCTAGAGCTGCATGCTGCATCAAGTCATACTTGCGGCACTGGGATTCCGCTGTTTTAGTGGAATTATGAGAGATGGGCAAATTGGGGCACCAAATTGCCAACGAAATTCCTAGTTCAACCGCAGCAGGAAGAAGCTTCGTTAAGGGACTGTCAGTCGTCCCACGGCATCCAGTTTTGGCGCACAGCAAAATCTGCCTTCAAGGCAATATGCTGTCCATGGATCAGTACGGATTTATGCCGGCAGAATAAGCGTATTATTGTTGCTGTATGATGCCTATGCGCAGGTCTTCTCGATTTGCGGTTATGTATTTGTTTGCACTTTGTTACAAGGCTTTATTATTAATTTTGAAGTCGTGCAATATTTGATGTAATTGGTCGGAGTCGCAAGCGAAAATTTGGTAGCAAATTAATTGTAAATTTACTTCTAATGACTTTTTTATTCCTAATTGTTGTTTGTTCCGTGATTAACCCAAACAAGAAATAATTTATTAAGTCGATTCATACCAACTGGGTAACAAAGCTGATAGCTTTGCTGATATACATACTAATACTATCAGTTGCGCTATTAATAAAAGGAAAAAGAAAGACGTTAAACTCCACTCTTTCAACTCGCAATCATTGGAGTTTTCCTGTTTCTTTCAGCAGATTAAAAGATAATTATGCACAAAAGTGGACTCGCTGTAATTTTGCAATTCAGCCATTTCAAGTTTTTAATTTTATTTTGTTGTCCGTTTCTGGACAGCGCTAAGTTTTCTTTTCAACTTCAACCTCGGCTTCATCTTCTTCATGATCTTCATCAACACCCTCGAAACGAATACATTCATTCTACGCGAATTTCACCCTAAATTATTTGAGGAAACTATTGGAGTATTTCTCTCACGTGAAATCCAAAAGCTTCGAACACAGGTTCACACAAAAGCGTTTGTATGGTTCCCTGCTTGTTGTAGCTTCTATTCACTACTTTGTTTTAAATGAGTCTAAAAATTTTCGCAAGAATTTTATACGAATTTTACGAAGAAAATGTTAGTCCCTAGGAGATGGATAATTTTTCAACAAATTATGCAAAGAAAATTGTTTGGAAAGAATGAATGAATGAATTGAAATTTAGCGTAAATTTATAATACCGTGCGAAGCTCAATATGTATCAGTTCAGCTGAGGGACATGTCTAGCTAGTCCGGAGTAACTATGGTGGTAAGAGAGAGATATGAAGGCGCGGATAAAAGTTGCAGTTATGCCAACTCATTCAAAGTATTACGAACAATATTTTCATTATAAATTAGAAATGAACGAGCTTGGATCATTGTAAGTCAAGTCAACTTAAGACACGGTTTATTTTGTACAAAAAGTAATATAAATGGATTTAGTTAGCTAGGGATAAATTTTAAGTATTTCATTTAGAAGAAGATGGGTAGCAACAGAATTCCGTACTAGTTTGCTGAAGTTTAATTGTGTAACAGCAGGCGAATGCAAGAGATGATGGACGGTCCCCACGACGGTAACGGATATGTAATCAAAACGATACCGAGTGTTTTAGACGTCCAAGTGTTCCCATTTTATGTGAAGTTGGAAGGTCTCATCAAAAAACACAAGGTTAAAAAATTATCAGTAGACTAGAAGAATATGGTGTGGATTTCTGACCACAAACAAACTGTTTCAAGCTTTCAAAGGATCAAGGAATGGATCAAGCATGTGTATTTAGTTAGATATCAATGAATTTTTGGATACAAAATTAATAAAATATATTTTTGTATGAAACATGCTGTTTCTTCGTTTATTATACTTTTTTGTGTGCTTGTTTCTTTTGACGTTTGTTTTTCCATTCAAATAAAAATATTTATAATATAAATGAAATGGCAGAAAATAAAAATTTGTGCCAAAAATTATAAAAATAACTGCATTTGTTCTAGCATTTATATTGTTAGTCAAAACATTTCTGTGTTTTCTTTTGTCATTTGCCATACTCGAAGAACCGCCTGAGGATTGGCCTCAAAGGCTTAAAGGTAAGTATTTGTAGCTGTTTCATAAAAAATTATATGTAAATATCTTCAAAATCTCGAATTTCGTTCTTATGACCACTTTCAGATGACTGTCATCCCAAATGGTATAGTTGGTTCTCGCTAATTCTGAACGCTGTTTTTGTGGTCTATTTTGTTGTGGTCTATTCTTATATGTATTTTGGTATATCTACTATATGCACTGCCATACAAATATGTACTCGTTACTGCAGCAATAACAATTTGATCACATTTACCTCTCTTTAGACACACAAATTTAACCTCTTGGTGCTTATTGGGGTAACTGCTTACCTCATAGTTTCCGTAACAGCTCATATCATATTGTGGATAGAACAGACAAAAACACATATGATGATGCAATTAAATTGAATGGGAACCGGTGAGTAAATTAAATACTAATTTTTTTTAATCAGTATACCGATATTTTTAATCAGTATATCGAATTACTGAAATAATTTCAACATACATTTTTATTTATAAAATTAATCACACTTTCAATACCCCAATACAATACATTTGTTTGAATCAAAGTGTATTCAACACTACTACTACTACTTTGGTTTGAATCAAATGAAATTCTCCAGTATACTATCTGCTAAAGTATTCAAATAATATTAAAATCCACTGCATATAATAAATAAGTATAGCAAAAATATTAATTCCGTTTCCTCGATACATTTATAAACAGCTTTCAAAACTTTTTTCTGCTCTTAAAAATAACTAAATAACATAAAATATTATATTCATTTTCAGCGTTGTCCTTCGTTTGTAGTCCATTATCCTACATTCACTACCGAAGAATTATTGCCGATGAGCGAATGCAAGAAATGGAGGAGAGAAAATCATCAGAAAGTTAGCAAGGATGAACTATATATGAAATTATTGACAATATATAGATACATTTCACGGTTTCAATATTTTAACGAAATAATGTCTCAGTTCCAATAAATACTTTCGAGATCTTCGAAACCCTAAATTGTCTTAAGAGCTTGGGGGCTTGTGAGTAACGAGTTCTTTCGAATTATTTTACGTTTTTTTAAGTTCTGGCAAGTCACAACCGCATAGGTAAATTTTTCCTAATTTTCATTAAAAAAGTAGTGTATCTACTCTATGCACATTGCCTAAAAAGTCAATTGAAATACCTTAATTCGATATTTACCAGGTCTTAGTAAACATAAATGTTCAACACATATGTTTTTTTTTTGTTTTGAAAACAGCTTTCATAACTAAACCTCAAGCTATTCTATACTTCTAAGACAAAACACCCTAAACCCTTATATCAATACAATACCAAATAAGGTAATCCGCTCATGTACTTTTGTTTTCCTCACGCCAGTCGAATTATTGCCCTAACTCTATGACATTTTCGTTATGCTGTCCGATTTACCAATTCGGCTGTAAGCCTTCGTACGTGACATTATTGAAGAGGAAAAATCTGAACATAAGTGTTATAGGACTGACTAATAGAGGAACGGTAAAGGAAAAAGTTGACTGAAACGGAAAAGCTAAGTATGTTGCAAAAATATTGTAGATCAAAAAAACAAAGTGGATATCATTGTTGGTACGAATTAATACAAATTTAGAGGTTAGGTAAGGACTCGTGGCACTCCTTTTACTCATTTAATGGCTTTTACTGAACTAAAAAATAATTATAAACAACACAGCCTTCAAGTCATTCAAGCTTCGTATTTGTACATTTCGAGTGTAGCGCACAGAATATTTACTTAAAGGTGGTCATTCAATATTTTCTTCCAGAGTCGTTTGCTGCACGTTCGCTGAAAATCAAACTAAGCATTGACACAATTGATCGCAAATGCCGACAGGATACTTCAACAGTTGAACCCCACTCACCCATACATTCAGGCTCAAAGATGTGTGCATTGGAAAAGAGTGAATAAAAAGCATGCCAAAATAAGTAAGGAAAGGCTAATCGCAATTTGAAAATCCTATAATTAGGTATTCTCATATATTCATATATAAAGGAAGTTATGACCCGATTTTAATCTTTTCTGGTACACACTATTAGAAGAAAAATATTTCCTCTGAATTAAATTAAGATACCTGAGAGATTTACCAAAATTTTCGGTGAAAAGTTACCTTGGGGCACTGAGTTCTTAATATTCGATATCCGGGGCATTGAAAAGTTATGGTCAGATTTCGACAATTTTTTCACAAGTGATGCCACAGAAAATCTCAGTTCAGCCTCCTTCTGCTATTATTTGTGTTTCTGACGTTTTTCTTTAGTGAGTTTACTCACTTTCAGTAATTTTCAACCTAACCTTTGTATGGGAGGTGGGCGTGGTTATTATCCGAATTCAACTATTTTCATTGTGAGTGGTGGGGTACATAGAAGAACCGACTGCAGAAAGTTTGGTTTATATAGCTTTATAAGTTTGCGAGATATATACAAATAACCGATTTGTGGGTGGGTCCACGCCCTCTTCCCCAAAAAAAATATACTTCCAAATATGCCTCCTCCTAGTGCGATCCTTTATTCTAAATTTTACTTTCATAACTTTATTTATGGCTTAGTTATGACACTTTACAGGTTTTTGGTTTTCGCCATTTCGTGGGCGTGGCAATGGTCCGATTTTGCCCATTTTTGAAAGCAACCTCCTCAGGGTGCCAAAGAATACGTGTTCCAAGTTTCGTTAAGATATCTCAATTTTTACTCAAGTTATCCGTTGCACGGACAGACGGACGGACGGACGAACAGACAGACATCCGGATTTCAACTCGTCTGGTCATCGTGATCATTTTGATATATATATATATCAAACCCTATACCCTATATCTAACTCGTTTAGTTTTATGACTTACAAACAACCGTTATGTGGACAAAACTATAATACTCTCTTAGCAACTTTTGTTGCGAGAGTATAATAAGTCCAGTTTGAAAATCGCCCACAGTGCAAACGAGGGAATAAACGCAGGAAAGCAATTCAATTACATGTAACGTGAAACCAAATATAATACAACTGTCGTACGCGCGTGTTCTGTTGTGAGCTGTTTGGAAGGGATTGAAATACACCGACTAAGTGTTAAACTCATGCACATTCCCTATTTGATAGGTTTATGTATCCGATAGTGCTTCTGTTGCATAAATTTCGTAGATTTTATCTCTGAGGCAGGGTGAGTGGGTTCAACCTGAAACCAAAAGCAGTGAATCCTGATCTTTTATTTGGAGGAAAATGCATCTATTTGCACTGAATATACATTATAATATATGTATGAACTCAAAAAATATTAAAGCAAATGGAAAATAAATAAACACTGTCAGCGATTCTGCAAAACTTTAAAAGTAACGAATCGAACAAATAACTGACATAAATGGGTGTAGCACCTTTTCGTTGAGGTCAACATATACCCTCTTCTTAATGGATTGAATTAGGAAAATTTTCTGTTATCACATGAATAAGACACCAAAATTTTATTCTAGCCTGTAGATTTACTGCGATTAATACACTTCAAAGTCCATACATGTTTAAACAAATCAATATCTGTTATACAATATGCAATGAAATATTTTTATCTAGAAATTGGTGTGTTCTCCATTTTCTTCTGCAATAAAACTAGAAATATCTGGATTTGTAATAGAAAGCGTAAGAGAGTAGAAAATACGACATTTTAATATTTTCAATTTTTAATCTTACAATAACGAGCTTGAATACTCAGTTGAAAATGTAAAGTTTGAAACACATCGATTTAAATTACAATTTCTTCAAACCTTCTGACGAAACGACGAACACATGCAATTACATATGAATTAAGGAATATGTATGTACAGTAGACTGGTCTTTTTTTGTATGGGAAAATTTTTTTTTTTTGCAAAAAGAGTGTACCGCCCCCGCAAATTTTTCCTTTTTATGTCAATAACGAAATTCCAAAATCTTAAACTGATTGCCCTAGGTTAAAGCGTGGCACATGCCCACTAAAGTGGCTAAAACCGGTTTATATGGACTTTTCAAGAGACAAGGCACGAAAATATAAGTAAAATGTTTCATAGATGTCTTTAGTATATTATTATATTGAAATTAACTTACTTTTATTGATTAATATTCTTTATAATCATTTAAACTTAAGCGTAAAGGTCTGATTTATTAATGCTAGCGTATTTTTTCCTATATTCAGTTACTGTTTGCAAGATGTATTGTTTCTCTTCTTCGTTTTTTGTTAGAGCTGCATTATATTCTTCCATTAGTTTTACAAAACGCTCTGCGGTATCATTAACAACATGTAAGTTTTTCACAATATTCATTCCTTTTTGAAATTCGGAGTCATTGTGCCACTTGGATGGGTCAAGTTTTAGAAAGTTAGTTTGAATATTAAATCTTTCGAAAAAGCTCACTGTTTTTTTGTTAACAAAATCTGAAATATTGTTTTGGTTTAATTCATTCATGTTTGTTACTATTCTTTTATTCTCATTAGTTTGTTCTTTTTTGAGATTTTCAACCATTTTTCTCTTTTCTCCAAGGTCTACAGCATTATCTAAAAATGAAAGACCTGCTGCTTCTGGTGTCAGGTACCACAAGTGATTCGAAAACTTGAGCGTTACTTCATTGCTTATTATTTCATTCAATTCATTGAATTTAATAATATTTTTAATAAAATTTAAATCATTTAAAGGTGCTTTCGCGGCAATTGACGCTTCAATCCACGGTCTCAAATAAATTTTCAAAATGAACACACTAATATCTTGTATAGCGTTTGCCTCATCTGACGACATTAAGAATTGGTGGCGGAAAAGAAAAATCTTTATTGTATATATCGCTTTAGCCATCCATCGGGCATGATGAATCGCTCCAGGTGATTTAAACCTTACAGTCTCTGTGTTTCGACCAAGAAATATAAGGCTCAATTCCAATAACTCCTTGTAGTCTGCCCTGGGATGCTGTTTAGTGATATAGTTATGAGCAAATTGAGCTAATTGGTCTTGTTCAGCTTTGTTTAGCGCAAGATTTATTTTTTTATCCACCATTCCACTTGCAAATTTTTGCTGATTGATTTTGGGCCAATTTTTTTTAAAACGCTGGAAAATATCTAATGATGGACCACTTAATTTTAAATCATATTTCGCGAAAGCACTTTTCAGCAAGAGCTCATATATGTGATGACGGCAAGGGAGATATAACAATTCTCTATTGATTTGTTGTTCTAATAAAATGCAAGTACCTTGTAATCTACCTGTATTTGTCGCGGTAGTATCAAAACATAAAGCTTCTACCTTGTTTGGAAAGAATGTTGTTAATATTTACTTTTATAAGAAATTACTTTTAAATACCTTTTCTGTTAGATTCCATTCCTTTAATAGTTCGAGTATGGCGTAAGTCTGTTCTTTGCCAGTACCAGCTGACAGGGCAGGTACTCCAAGTAGATGTTCAATGCCATCTGTTGTTATCACAACTGGTAATCTGTCCACTTTTGCGTTTCCTGTAATAAAAATTTCCCATCCCAATGTACCGTAATTTGATCTATATTGCTGTTTTTAAAATCCGTCATCAGTTTTGCAGCAGTTTCCGAACGAATTTGTTTACGGCAAAGCCGAATCGATGTCTTGCTGATTACCAATGTACTGATATCATGTTCCAATGCTTCAGCCGCAGCTATCAGAATACGTACTGCGTCCCTATCACTGACTTTGCACTTGTCTAAGGTCGCAACAAGCTTTGAAGTGATAAAATGTTTTATTCCTCGTTTTCTGTTTTTTTGTTGAAATCTACAGTTAGCAGTTTGATCAGTATTATCATCAGTATTGTCATCGTATACATCAATTAGTTCTTCAGTATTGTCACTCAAATCATTCGCTGTTAGGAATACTTGGAATTGTTCTTCATCCTGCTTTCCTTTTCGGATTACCTCTTTCTCAATACGAGTATTTCTTCGCTTTTCTTTTTCAAATAATGAACGATCGCATCCCACTATTACACCAGGTCTACCTTCTTTACGTTGATTCTTCAAAAACTCTTTATCTTCTTCTATTTTAATTAAATCTAACGCATTTCCGTGCGCAATGTCAAATAAGTTATTCATATTTTTAATAAACTGATCTTCTCGCATTTTTTGAAGTGGTGTGCTGCGTTTGCAAGTTTTTTGCAGATTTTTCCATTCTTTATATAAAGCTTCAACTTTTTGAACACTTCTATCAATTTGGCGCACTGGAATACGGGCTTTATTCCAAAGAATTTCGGCCTCTTTGATAACCAGATACGCACTTGAACGAAGATCCAATTTCACTTTACGCATGTTATAAAACAACACTTTCAAAACTTGCCCATTGGAAGGCAGCTTAGATCCAACAATTTGGCTTTCGTCATATTCTAATAAATAAATTTTTTCACTAGCTCTTGTGTCCATTTTGTAAATACAATCAATATCAATTCTCTTTAAAGCAATAATGTTTCTCTGATTCAAAGTTCAAAATAAATACACTTCACCAGACCAGATGTTGACTTTCCTCCGTTGTTGCCAACATTTTATTTTACGATTTAAATATAAGTTTACAGAGTTGCCTTTTTGCGATTTTTTTAAAGGCTTATGTTTTAAAACTTTTATGCAAACAGTAACTGAGTATAGGAAAAAATACGGTAGCATTAATCAATCAGACCTTTGCGCTTAAGTTTAAATGATTATAAAGAATATTAATCATTAAACGTAAGTTAATTTCAATATAATAATATACTAAAGACATCTATGAAACATTTTACTTATATTTTCATGCCTTGTCTCTTGAAAAGTCCATATAAACCGGTTTTAGCCACTTTAGAGGGCATGTGCCACGCCTTAACCTAGGGCAATCAGTTTAAGATTTTGGAATTTCGTTATTGACATAAAAAGGAAAAATTTGCGGGGGCGGTACACTCTTTTTGCAAAAAAAAAGAAATTAAGTCCGGTCTAATGTACAGGTGCGAGCAATACTGGTCGGATGTTTGTCAAATTTCGACATAAAATGCTATAAAAAAGTAAATAACGATTCGATTTGCTTGAAATTTGGAATTTTAAATCATTATTTATTTCTTTAAATGTAATGTAATACCAAAAATTAGAATAGGAAACATAAACCAATAATTTCATAGGAAAGCCATCAAAAACTAATGCGTTCAGTTATGCACGCCAACTTAAGTACACTTTGATTTTTAATTTACTGTCACTATTTAAAAAAATATGATAAGTTTTTAGTTACGAATGGTTTAACTTGGCATTTTAAGTATTTTATTAAAGAGTACCGTTCGTAAATTGCCAATTTAATTGTAGCACTTTATATAAATTAATTGAGGGAAAAATTAAGAAAATTCCACTGGTATTAGTAAAGCAACAGTCATTGCAGTGCAGAAAAGGAGTAAGTTGGCTTTTTCGGGCAGCTCTGGTGGTCGACCGAGGATATTGAGCAACTGTAATGTTCGTTCTGTGGAAAAGTTAATTCGTAAAAACTTCGATGGCCAAAAAAACTTTGAAAAACAGTGGGTGTGAGCATGTTTCTCTGGGTGGATCGTCGGTCAAATATATAAAATATATGGAATAATGAGAAAGGAAGATTATTTTAATGTTTTGCAAACATATTTGTCTGATTTTATTGATAAGTCTGCATACCCAATAGAGGAAATCATATTTCAACATGATGGAGATCCGAAACAGACGGCTAAAATAGTGAAAGAGTGCGTTGAAAATCAACAATTTCAACTTGTAAATGGCCAATACAAAGCCTAGATCTCAATCCAATTAAGTATTTTTGGGTGAACTCTAGGGGAGCGTTTTAAGATGAAGATGTCTTTGGTTAAAATATTAAAACTTTAGGTTTTTCAATCAATTAAATCATGATGAAAAAGTTGTTGAAAAGCTCGTGTCGAAGGAGGAAGATTAAGGGAAACTTAATTTTCCCTTTGATGGTAATCGATATAGACAGTCACTTCCTCCTGCTACGTGTGAGCTATAATAAAATCAGGTCATAACGAGTCTTTTGGAATTGAAATTGGTATTGGAGTTAAGAGATATTAAAATTGAGAACATTCATTAGGCTTTCGCAAGCACTACTAGTTCCCCAAATGATCATTTAAAAACCGTGATTTATGTTATGATTATAAGGAATATTTGGTTGATCAAATCTACTTCAACTATGACGGTAAATATGACTTTGACTGTATTTATTGCAGGTGAATATAGACGAGACCAAGACAATATCACTTAGATATAGCTACCCTAAATATCTACCAGCAAAATACATTTGATGTCCTTCATCACACCATCTAAACCTCTTGCAAATGGTTTCCACAATTTTGCAAAAAAGATTAGATGTCTGTTTTGCAAATATTAAACTTCGAACATATTTATGATAAAACTCATTACTATACAAAAATTAAACTAAGAGAATTAAAGAAGCATACGTTTGAAAATATGTTTCATTAAGAAAACTAACCGTTGAAAATATGTTTTGAGAACAGACGCCACTGGCACATCATTTTTGATTATATAAAAATTAAAAGATAAATGAAGTATTTTAAAAGAGCAATAAGATTAAAGTATAATGTAATGTATACATTCGAAATATCATGGAAAGATTTGCCACCTGTTGAATAATCTAATCAAGAAAAAAAATTAAACAAGTGGAATATTCAATAATGGGAATTAAACTAAACCGGTTAAATAAATATTTCTCTCTAGAGACTAAAGTTTAACCAAGGTGTGAATACCAAAACTTTTAAAAATCGTGCAACCTAGTAAGCCTCTACACATATAATGAACTCCACCGGTCAACTCAAAATTAAATCCTTGATTTGCAACATATCACACAAGGATTCAAAGATTCAATGCTACTAAGCACAACCTTGGAAGCTTGTAAAAGTACTGCAAATGAAATTGCAGAACAGTGATGTTTATGCTGTCAATTGCCTACTTGTATAATGAGCTTTAATTGGTAACATCAATCAATGCAGTAAAAGTGTATCAAGAGGGTCCCATGATTAGAAATTAAACTGTAAACGCAAACTGCATTTCACTGAATTACACTGCCAGTTATTTGAGTGTATTTGCAATGAATGGCCAACTTACATTTACGGTTTGCTTTTGTTGCAGGTGTTGCAAGTTAAACCATGGATATTTCAGTTTTCGGATACTTGGCGCGGCAAAGTCCATACTTCTACAATAATGAGGATAGGTTCTTTAGATGTAATAACTAACTAGATTCCATCAGAGATAGAGCTAGAAACCAAATTCTATCTAAAACACAAATATTTTATCTTCCAAAAAATATATTTTTCCCACGCCCTAATGTGAACTCTCACATACACATATCAATAAAATAAAAATCCTTACAGAAATCTCGAAGTAACTATTAAGGACTAACCACAACTCGCCTCCTGCTAAATTAAAAAGCTTTTCCTTTCATCTCTGCATGCGCATTCAGTGCACAACAATAAAAGCCTTGCAAAACAACAATACCAATAACAAACAGTGCAGTGAAAACTTTTACCTTTCATCTTTGCGGTGAACCGCACGGTATGCCGGCTTAATCTACGTAAACCAACAAAAACAATATACTTTTATTACTCACATATACGCATGCGCACTGTGCAAAGTCTGCCCCTGTATGTGTGCAGAGTTTGTGCTAATTTGTGCGCATAAAAGCATCTCGAGCATTTATTCTTCGAGCATGCATTTTTCGAATTTATGTTATCCACTAAGATTTTATCTCGCACATGCCACATATGCACACTTACTCACACACAAACAAATATGTTTATTTTGAATGAAAGTAACAACCCACTCTCACAGAAGCTGCATTCGCTTTAACTTATACTTTTAGGTCATGATGAGGTGTAGATGTGAACAAAAGGTATATTTGCACTCCTATACACACGATGTGGAATATGTAGAAAATTAAGGTGATACGCTTCGCTGCAGAAGTGTTATGGCTAAGTTCTAAAATAAATTATAATAAACGGGCCGACATAATACTTCAATTTGATCCGAAAATGCTTCCTAAACAACTAAAACTGTCTACTAAAGAGCGATCTCCTGCTTTAGATGTGCATTATCACTAAAGAATGTTTTAACAAAGATTAGAGAACATTGAATCCTGTGTGGTTGAGAAATTAAGGCCTCACGATTGTCTCCAACTCAAAAATACATGGGAGAGGCAAATCACTTGTCAATATTTTTTTTCATATACTACATAAGTACGTTCTATATATTGATATTGAATATACAGTATATATCTATATGATAAGAAATGTCTATAATCTTTTATTTAATCTGTGACACGTATCCTTTCTCTATTTATGTATGTGTCTCTTATGTCATTTTACTAATTATTCAATGAGTTAGGTGCTAATGCTATTAATGTTATACCTCCACACATACACTCAAATGAAAAAGTGTTTCGCATGACAGTTGAGTCAGGCGCTGCTGATGATACTTTTGCAGCCTGATGCTCTTGAACAAAAGCTGAGCTAACTAACTTCAAGGCGCACAGTCAATTTGAATTTAAATTTCACAAGGTTACATATAAGGCACCTACAACACACTCACAAAAACAGATGAGTGCTCTATACAAATTTATGTTGACAGATTCTTATTCAGCTGAAATTTCACTTTATAAATATTTCGTATTCTTCACACAGACTGCAGTTAAGCGTTTGAGTATTTTAAGGTAATTAAATATTTATGCGATAAGAGCATGCATGTGGAACAAGGACATCGCGAAACAAAAACTACCAGCAACCGTGTGAGGAAAACTAAGTGCAGAACAGTTTCCGTTGAGCGGAGTATAAGACAGCGTCAACACTGACAAATTTACAGCGCCATCAGCAGCAGCGGTGAGACAGTTAACAATGCTAGCATAGTGACAACAGTAGTAACAACACATGGCTACAACGCCTAAAAGCAGGCAATAACAATTATATGTAGCATGTGATATGTTGGGGGTGGTAGCAACGAAATAAGTACCCATAGGTGTGATCATCATCAGTGTGGTGTGAGCTCAAATTATATACAAAGTTAAAGAAATAATATAGACATTTATCTCTCTTTTTTGGAAGAATACATGTTAAAATTAAAATACAAGGCTTCATTACATATTAATTCTCTGTTAGGTTCACTTTGTTCCTGTTTATCCATAGAATGTGTTTTACTCTTTTTTATATCAATGGAGGTGGACTCTCCATGAAATTAGACAAGCATAATCTCAAATAATCTCTGATCAAATTGTCAAATACACAGTGGTTAATAAACCCTTACGTGTTGCTATCAACTGTTAGCCCAATTATAATTTCAAAACGCCGGATAAATTGTACCACAACGCTTCATCACACATTCATTGAGCTGCCGATGAAAAAAACCAAAGCGCAATGCTTATCAGCGTGCAGCTTAAGCAATGAGAAATGATTTGCCATTCAAACAAATGACATCGACAACGATTTCAAAAAGGACGAATAATAAATAATTAGGTCATTGCAATGTTTTTTCGACTTTATTGAGCTGATAAGCAAATGGGATGTACAAGGCGTATGAGCAACTATTCACCATTTGTGAGGCCGTGTTGGGAATTTTTTCATATTCTTTGACTTCTTTGTTACCATTTTTCTTTCGCCTCACAAACAAACATTTCTTACGTCAATCAACCAATAACAATTGTTCGATAACGCACAATATAAAGTTATTTTTAGGTTATGTTCAGCATATGGATTACTAGTTATCGGCGTTTAATCCAACTAACTACAACTACGACACGTGCAAAACGTGGAATGTGCAGCACATGCAAAAGGATTTGAGAATGAATGTTATAAGCTCAAATAAATGTGAGAAATATGTATGTTTAATTATCGTTCTGTTATAACTGTAATTTTAAAGAAATCCAATGTCAACCTTATCATCAGCAACCGCAATCAGTTTCATTTTATAAATGTTTTTGTTTTTTTGCCAACGAAAGCTGCGGTAAGTGACAAGTTGCTGTTCGTAATGAGTTTTTGTCAGAATAATTTCGTTTCATCAGAGTATGTTCGGTAATTTTGTTTGGAAGCCAAAAAGTATAATTTTAACCAAGCCAAGTTTGTTAGTTAATCGATTTAAATAACGAGTACGATAAAATAAAAATTTAAGGATGTTTATGAGAACGATATATAACAATATCTAAAATGTGCCGAAGTTTAAAGAAAATAAATATTAGAGAATTTAAATTATAGAAGTATTTACACAATATATTTTTACACAAGCAAACATACTTATAAGTATACAAGTTTTAATGCCCTTTCATACTCAGTGGGGACGCTTGCTTGTGTTTTCTGCGCGCTAGCCATAAATAATCTGTTTATTTCTGCACTCTACCCTTTCAAGCTGTTTATGGCAAAATTTTCTTTGAGTTTCATTAGTAAGTTTGTTTGTTTATTTTCTATTTTCTCTTTTATTTCGCTTTGGTGACAACGATAATATTGTGATTAACGCGCTGCACCACGTGGACCACCAAGCACACTACATTTGTTCCCCATCCATCCCTTAGCGTTGTAATTTACTATCGGAATTTAATTAAAAGTTACTGCTTCCATAGTGAATTTTATGTAATGCAATTTTTGCCATCTAACGACTAAAGTTTTATAAAAATGGCTTATTTATGGCTTTAAATATGATTTTGCACTTTGGTAATAAAATATATTGCGAATATTGCAAATAATAGAAAGAAATACGATCTAATATAATTATATATTAATTATTTTCATTTATTGTTTAGTTTATAAAACACAGTACACACACACAGCGATTTTTAACAAGGTAAGAAATCCACCGTATTCTATTCACAAGCACAGAAGGGCTTTCGGTTAAATTCGATTTTTTCCTACATGACAGTTATTTTAGATACCTATATAAAAACCAATGTGTCCATGGTTACTTTAAGAGAAAGTTTTTTGAGAAATCTACAAGCTGTTGCCTCCTGGACAGGAGTTGTTGTTCATACCCATATATGTATGGTCTACTATATTTGTAGGCATATAATGATAAACAGCAAGCAAACAAATCACAACGATTTATTTAGTGGGATCTGTGGCTGCTATTCGTCATAATATTTGCAGCATGCAATTTATTTCACTGAGACCCAGATAAAGATCAACAGTAATTAAATTGCTGCCACACCCCTACCCTACCAAAACATAAACTTAGTTGTCATGGGTACTAAAAATCAACTATGTAAAGTGTCTGGAAAATGGCTTGAGATTCCACTTGCTTATTAATATTTACATCGCTGTGGGGAAAACTTTAGAATAGCATTCCACGATTTCGCGGATAAATCGCGTTGGATAGAGGAGATCCTCCAGATTAAGAATATATATAATTATAGCAGCAGGAGACTTATAGTTTTCGAGATATTCGCGTTTAAAAATTGTCTAATTTTAACACGTAATTTCTCGCTATATAGTTAATTTTTCATTTATATTTTGCACTTATTATATACTTACACTTCACTACTTTCTTTTTATAAAATGGTTCAGGAATTACCTCAGCCCTCATATATATGATGATTTTCCATTGGACTTTATGCCGAATATATAGGTCAAATTGTGTGTTATCTTAATAAAATTACATCAATAAATTGCGAGATTATAAGATGTTCGGTTCGGCCGATCTCAGCCTTTCCTTACTTGTTACAAATTGTCTTGAGCTTTCGACACAACCTTATACAAGTGGACAATGACAAAAATAGTTTAACAAAGCAACAATGACAACCTTCAAAATATTGTTATTATTTCTTGTTTTCTTTTTTAAATTTTTGTTGTCAACTCGAATAAAATTCTCTTATTCCTCGCAATTTTTCCGTATTTAATTATTTTCAAATCTTTTCCTGGCCTTCCACGAAAATTTCAAGACTAAAATTAGCCAGCTCGGTTTGGCCGTTCTCGGCTTTTTGCGAGACTAACGAACAGAGTAATTCATTTTTATACATATGTGTGCATCTATAGATTACTTTAATAAGAATATTGTAAGTAAAGAATTAACGAAATCGGTTCAGCTGTTCTCGAGTTATGCGCTTAGCAACACATTTTGCGATTCATTTTTATATTATAGAAGATTACACAGACAAATATTAAAATATTTTAGCCGCAAATCTAACAGTAAACTTTTCTCCCTCCTAACCAACTCACATGTAGCTAATACGCAGTGTCTGACCTACTCTGACTTACCAAAAGGAGCAATAATCCCACTTATCGACTAGAGCTAATAAATAAAACAGGGATTTATGCGTACAAAGTGACATTTAAGCAGAACTTATAACACATTTACAAGACAATTTAAGCGCGCACATAAGTATATGAAGAATGAAGTAGAAGTAAGAAAGAAAATATTTACTTCTCGTCAGCTGAAATGTGCAATGGAAATGCACACATGCAAAACCACTTATATATACAATATATGTTTATCTTTAAGATGCCATCCTTGCAGTATTTCGTGCAAAGAAACTAATAACAAGAATAAATGGAAAGAAAAGAAAAGAGCGAAGAAGGGAAACGAAATGTGAAAAATGCAGAAAAAGGCAGCTCACTAGAGTTTTACCGTGAACAAAGAAATCATTTGAAGTCATATGTGGTGTTAATCTTCTTTAAAGATATAGTAGCGGATAGATAAATGAATATGCCAGCCTTGATAATTTGGCTGATTTTATTAAACATAATTTTAAAGTATGTAGAATGCCACACTTTTAGGAAAAATTGTAGCACATTGAATAAGTAGTTGTACTATGAGTATTGCTTGAATAAGCAGTATGTATGTATGTATGTATGTGATTAGCGTTGCAACCGTTTAGCCGGTTATAGCCGAATCGACGATAGTGCGCCACCTCTCTCTCTCCTTGCCAGTTCGGCGCCAGTTGGAGATCCTAAGTGTAACCAGGTCGCTCTCCACCTGGTCCCTCCAACGGAGTGGAGGCCTTCCCCTTCCTCGGTTTCCTCCGGCGGGTACTGCATCGAACACTTTCAGGGCTGGAGTGTTTTCGTCCATTCGGACAACATGACCTAGCCAGCGTAGCCGCTGTCTTTTTATTCGCTGAACTATGTCAATGTCGTCGTATAACTCGTACAGCTCATCGTTCCATCGTCTGCGGTATTCGCCGTTGCCAATGTTCTGAGGACCATAAATCTTGCGCAAAATTTTCCTCTCGAAAACTCCTAGTGTCGTCTCATCTGATGTTGACATCGTCCAAGCTTCTGCACCGTAAAGCAGGACGGGAATGATAAGCGACTTGTAGAGCTTGATTTTGGTTCGCCGAGAGAGGACTTTACTGTTCAATTGCCTACTCAGTCCAAAGTAGCACCTGTTGGCAAGAGATATTCAGCGCTGGATTTCGATGCTAACATTGTTCGTGTTGTTGATGCTGGTTCCCAGGTATACGAAATTATCTACGACCTCGAAGTTATGACTGTCAACAGTGACGTGGGAGCCAAGACGCGAATGCGCCGACTGTTTGCTTGATGACAGGAGATATTTCGCACTGTCCTCATTCACCTCCAGACCCATTCGCTTCGCCTCCTTATCCATGCGGGAAAAAGCAGAACAAACGGCGCGGTTGCCAGGAGCTGTACACTCTTGTAGAAGATTGTACCTTCTCTGTTTAGCTCTGCAGCTCTTATAATTTTTTCCAGCATCAGGTTAAAGAAGTCGCACGATAGTGAGTCACCTTGTCTGAAACCTCGTTTGGTATCGAACGGCTCGGAGAGGTCCTTCCCAATCATGACGGAGCCTTTGGTGTTGCTCAACGTCAATTTACACAGCCGTATTAGTTTTGCGGGAATACGAAATTTAGACATCGCGGCATAAAGGCAACTCCTTTTCGTGCTGTCGAAGGCAGCATTAAAATCGACAAAAAGGTGGTGTGAGTCGATCCTCTTTTCACGGGTCTTCTCCAAGACTTGGCGCATGTGAATATCAGTTTGTTGACGGTGGGCTTTAGTCTTTCACACAGTACGCTCGATAGAACCTTGTATGCGATATTCAGGAGGCTGATCCCACGGTAATTGGCGCAGATTGTGGGATCTCCCTTTTAATGGATTGGGCAGAGCACACTGAGATTCCAATCGTCAGGCATGCTTTCTTCCGACCATATTCTGCAAATAAGCTGATGCATGCACCTTATCAGTTCTTCGCCGCCGTATTTGGATTGTTCTGCCGGTAATCTATCGGCCCTCGCTGCTTTGTTGTTCTTCAAGCGGGTAATTGCTATTCGAATTTCTTCATGGTCGGGTAATGGAACATCTGTTCCATCGTCATCGATTGAGGGATCGGGTTCGCCATCTCCTGGTGTTGTACTCTCACTGCCATTCAGCAGGTCGGAGAAGTGTTCGCTCCATAATCCCAGTATGCCCTGGACATCGGTTACCAAATTACCACCTTGGTCTCTACATGAGGATGCTCCGGTCTTGAAACCTTCGTTAAGTCGCTTCATTTTTTCATAAAATTTTCGAGCATTCCCTCTGTCTGCCAGCTTCTCAAGCTCTTCGTATTCACGCATTTCGGCCTCTTTCTTTTTTTGTCTGCAGATGCGTCTCGCTTCCCTCTTCAGCTCTCGGTATCTATCCCATCCCGCACGTGTTGTGGTCGTTTGCAACGTTGCAAGGTAGGCAGTCTGTTTTCTCTCCGCTGCGAGACGGCACTCCTCATCGTACCAGCTTGTTTTTTGTCATTGCCGAAAACCAATTGTTTCGGCTGCAGCGGTACGCAGTGAGTTTGAGATGCCGTTCCACAGTTTCCTTATACCGAGATGCTGATGAGTGCTCTCAGAGAGCAGTAGTGCAAGTCGAGTAGAGTATTTCGTGGCTGTCTGTTGCGATTGCAGCTTTTCGACATCGAACCTTCCTTGTGTTTGTTGACGGGCATTCTTTGCTGCACAGAGGCGGGTGCGTATCTTCGCTGCGACCAGATAATGGTCCGAGTCTATATTTAGTCCTCGGAGCGTACGCACGTCTAAAACACAGGAGACATGTCTTCCGTCTATCACAACGAGATCGATTTGGTTCCGCGTGTATCGATCAGGAGACAGCCAGCTTGATGTATTTTCTAATGCTGGAATCTGGTACTACAGACGACCATATTTCGGGCCCCAGCGAAGTCGATCAGCCTCAGGCCGTTTGGCGATGTTTCGTCATGGAGGCTGAATTTTCCGACTGTTGTGCCAAAGACACCTTCTTTACCCACCCTGGCGTTAAAATCGCCAAGCACGCCTTTAACATCGTGGCGGGGGCAGCGCTCATAGGTGCGTTCTAGGCGCTCATAGAAAGCATCTTTGGTCACATCGTCCTTCTCTTCCGTTGGGGCGTGGGCGCAAATCAGCGATATGTTGAAGAACCTCGCTTTGATGCGGATTGTGGCTAGACGTTCATCCACCGGGGTGAATGCCAGGACTCTGCGACGGAGTCTCTCTCCCACCACAAATCCAACACCAAATTTGCGCTCCTTTATATGGCCGCTGTAGTAGATGTCACAAGGACCCACCTTCTTCCGTCCTTGTACCGCCCATCGCACTTCTTGGATGGCGGTGATGTCAGCCTTTAGTCGTATGAGGACATCAACCAGCTGGGCAGAGGCACTTTCCCAATTAAGGGTCCGGACATTCCAAGTGCATGCCCTTAAATCGTAGTCCTTTAAACCTTTGCAGGGGTCGTCATCAAAAGGGTTGTGTCTCATCCGAGGCTTTCGTCGATTTTTCATTGGGACTTCGTTTTTATGTGGTGGGTCCCAAGCCCTACGCACAACCCCATAAGCGGGCTTCGCCTTCTCACTTTAGCTCGCCTTCAAACGGATGCCTGTTGGCTACCCAGAGGATACTTGGTCTAAAACCGGAAGTCGTGAGCTGCTTGAACCATGTGGAGAAGAATCGTTTCTGGTCACTCCCAAGTGAATGACAATCAAAAACTTTCCTCACTTGCGTGAACTTCTACACATGATCCCATCCTCCAATAAGCAGTAGTAATTAAAATATTGAGTTTTTCATTAATATTTGGGTACTATTTTATTCCTCCATTGATTTGAACTATTTTGCACTGTGCTTGCCTTCTCAAGTAAAATATTTACATCTGTCTCCACTTTTAGTATACCAGTAATACAATTTTGTTTCTTATAATAAACAAATACTTTGCTATGGTACGTCACATGTGCTTGGCGCACGCAAGCGAGTAAATGACAATTTAATTTTGTTTTGAGAAAATTGTTTTTCATTACAAAATATTTACTCACTTTTTGCGGAGTCTTCTTATTCTACTCCTACTGCAAAGAAATGTGTGCAGCGTATTCTGTAGTTAGTTCTTCATTGTTCTTACCCATTTTCTTTGTCTGAGAATATAAGCATCAGCGTTGCATGCAACATGTTGTTTGTTATATAGCAGCAACACGCAGTTTACTTCACTTTGGAACTGAAAAAAAATGCGACTATGTGCGTGAGTCATTTGCGTTTCTTATGCACTCATCTGTGTAAAAGAATGCACTTTATTCTGCAACTGCTGTTTCTAGGACGTAAAAAGAACCACAAAAACAATAGCGCATGCATTTGCTTTGCAAGCCACAAGCACGTACTACTTCACACTTCTCGTGTCCGCTAGAAACAGCTAGCAAAACCCAACACAATTTAAGGCTTTGCGGTTGTACTAACACATACATCCACCTTTTATAATGTCTGTTTACTTCAAACATTGTAAGTTTGTAAAAGGTAATGGACTGCCGCATCTACCAAACCACATAGACATCATTTTGACTTCAATAACAACACATATTTTAAAAAAATTATGGTATTTTACGCTTTTGTGAAAAAAGTTTCATCCGAAAACAATATAGTACCGGAATATATTTTTTAATTGAAAATACAACTCTCAATTATATCTCTATATTATTTCATTCCATTTAAATTAGTTTTTAATTTTTCTCGCCGTCTCTAAATTGTGGCTAATCGAAGAACGACTTTATTTGATTCGAAGACGAGTAAAGCAAAATAATCTAGAAATCTGATTTAAATCTTCTTTAACGATTTTACACACTTAAACCTATACTAAACATAGAGATAAATATTAAAGGCAAACATCAACAATGATGATATAATAAATTACACAAATCAAATGGAGAAGCTAAACCGAACAGCGAGTAAAGACAAATAACGCCAAGTGAACAACTGGACACTGAGCTTGTGGATGAATAACTGTTTATACTAACAGGACACTCAGTTGTCACCGACATTCCACGGACCAACCGTCATAGAAAGAAATAAAGTGAAATAAAATAATAGTAATACAATAAAATTATTATCCTTGCCACTGGTGAGAGCCAACGAACAGCTGTAAAACTAGATTTAGCAAAATGATCATTTTGTTAGTAGAAAAATAAACTCAACAAATGCAATTATTCCGGGGAACTGAAAAAATGGTTTAAAAAAGAATGAAAAAAGCCGTGACAAGTTTGCCACAACATTCCGCATAAACAAATGGGATTACAATAAGTGCGGATTGAACAATGAAAAATAAAGATGACTCTGACTATCGTGATGAATGCCACACAAAACGGGGACGCTCACAAGTGCACATAAATAGCTTACTGAGAGACAATATTAGATAGGAAGTTAATTAGACAATTGGTCACCGTAAGGATGGACTCGGATTTTATGTGCTTTGACTTGGACTTTCTTGATCTGCCTCCAACTAACTCCTTATAACCTCATTGATTGCATCAAATTCATTCGAATTTCGCGGGATTATTTCTAATTCTAATCTTTAAACATTTTCATTCAAAAGAAATGCTTTAAGTCTAACCAAACTAGCATCAATTTTAGTGTCAAACTATTTTTAAGCAGACCGTCCGCTTCCTTGGTACTCGTAAATGTTGGTTGCATACTGCTTATTAACAACATTTAGCGTACCCTTGATGTTGTTGTTGTTATAGTTTCAACACACTACTGCAATATTCCTCCCTTTCGTTGCCTTTGCTATTACACTTTACGACAGGTTAATGGCCAAAGTCAACAAGGTAATAACTGAGATCCAAACAACTTAAGGCAACTGAACTCGGCGTAAATGCTGTAACTAACAATAAGCTGGGCACTATACTGAGAAGTTTTATGATTCCGAAGAGAGCTAAGATAGGCGGTCGGTTAGGATAAATGTAAATAATGAGAAGAACGCCTGTAAACACGTGCCTACATATTTACCGGAGAACAGGCGAATGCATGTAGGTTTGTATGTATGTAGTTATAGTATTTCCCAGGAAATGAAGGAAAGGCCACGGCAAGGTACTCGGGAGATAGCTACGCCTGTCTTTTAGTTTATACTCGACCCCAATATGTTTTCTTAGTAACATTGTTTTGTATTTGTTCACTTAAATACAACCGGAAATCATCGGACTGTCACAACATAGAAACGTTGACTAATTATCTTTTCATTTTAGGTTTCTCGTCAAATATGTTTAATTTAAACACTTTATGGATACTCCGAATTTGAACAATCTCATGTCTTCCGGCCGATTTACTATATCCTACCTCTTTATTTAAATTTTGCTCCTTTCCAGTTGGCGCCTGTTGAATTATACTTGTATTTACTTTTGAATTTCTTGTTCCTGCTTCAGTTTCTTCAGGACTCATACTCATTTTTATGTTCATATCGGGCTTTATTTTATTATACTATCCAGCAGCGGCTACCGGCCAGGCTTTTAATTTACCTCATACAACAGTTGGACGTGTTCCACTCGTGCAACTTCTACTTTTTCTCGGACTTATTGTGGGCTCCTACCTTCGTACTTACAGTTATTTGAATGCAGCCGCACTGCATCTTACTACAGCTTACGATTTATTACAACCCCTTTAGCAGGCAGCACTCCTTTCCGCTACTCCATTTCAATGCTTTAACTAAATATGTGCATATTTATATGCAGTTTCAAACACACTCAGACATACCTTTTCTTTTTGTCGTATACACGATAGCGTCCTCATAAAACTATTTTTCTCGCAGTACTACAGTTGCATATTAAGTAGCGCTCCGCGGGAATCCACCAACTGCGACAAGCCCTAATACTCGTAACCCACTAGCAAGGTCGAGTTATATTTACATATGTATGAGGTAGACAAATGTGTGGAAGATAGGCGTAAATAATGCTTGTCAGGCGTAAGAAAGTTGTCATAAATGTATGAGAGCAATGTTACACACTGCAATTTAGATAAATAAATATATGAGCTGTTGAAAAACGTATAATTAAACGCTTGTAAAACTGAACCGCTAATTATCTGTAATTAATACCCTAACTATTCTTTTTTTATAAAGCATCTGGAGGTTTTATATGCAAGAGAACAAACACACTATACTTAAGTACATATGTACATAAGTCTGAATACTTCTTATATGATACCTTACCTCGCGATTTCTTACCGTCCACGTTAAATACTTAATTTAAAACGTTTTCTTATATACAGTTCTAATTGGCCCGCGATAACAAGGAATGCTTGGAATTAAAATTATGACTAATGATCTCACATTGCATATTTATATGTAAACACATTCTTGCGACTCATGGGAAAATTTGTAGGCAATGCCGAGAAACACATTGCCCTGGTCTATGCACTCCGACAGGACAACGTTTTGTAAAGAGACTCCGATTTCATTGTCATTGAAAAACCTTGAAAGCGAAGACCATTCAATCCACATTACCATAATTCGTAGCATGTTGTGCTTGCCACTTGTTAGTATTGCATTCACCAGCAGTAGCAGAAAAACCAGCTACAAATAACGGCATTAAATACTTTACATTGCCAAGTCCAAGTTGGCGGTCAAATTATATGAGTACATACAGAAAAGACATGACCATTGTCTTTATGTGCCCCTTGCTGCGCTATTTAGCTGAATGCTTTTCGGTGGAGGAATTCAACGCGAAACACGCCACACTCTAAATAAATTAGGCGCCTGAAACCGGCTTATTTAATTGGCGTAATAAAGTTAGTTGGTTGGCTATGTAGCACGTGATCAAACCCTGACAGACTTGACAGACAATTCTTGCAAATTAAATGTTCGTGTTCATAAAGTTGAACGTAAATGCACTTATTGGATTATTATGAAAACTAGCGGACTTTGTAAAGACAGCCGGGCTTCAAGACAATCTGAAAAGTGGACTGTGGACGGGCGCTGCAGTGGGTTAGTTTTCTAGAGCCGGTCAGAAAACCATTACACTCCATATCAAAAGCCAAAACTAAAATAAAACTATTTAAGTGCAACAAGAAAGCAACTTGTCCCAGCATCGCCACACTCCAAACTGCCACCAAAGTAATTACATCTAATGACAGAAAAGGAAGTGCGCCTCCAAGCAGTCCGAATCACTAGCCTACTGTGTTGAGCAGTTAGTTTAAGTCGGCCAGCCAATCAATAATCCGGTTGGAACAGGCTCTAAGTCAGTCTACATGCCGTTCCTTGGTAGTTACGAAGAGTGTCTAACAACAACGTAGGCAACCGAAATGGGCACTTAGACTTCGCAAATGAGCAATTCCAAGCTGCCTACTGTGTGGGCTGAACACCAACAAAGTATCGATATCTCATCTGACGTCCATGGTCTGTTATTGAGCCATACTACAAGCTTATACAAATATTCCAACGATCCCCTCAATTCTCCCCAACCAAACAATTCAACTGTTTCCGTAACAGTTCAGCTTAACTATTCCACTATTTAAACGTTCAAGTGCCACTGCGTCCCATTCAATACCGCTGTGTAGATTTAGACCCAGCCGGTTATACCACTCCAGTTTCTCCATTGTGACCGTCAAATCTCGGTCAACTGGCTAGCCATTTTAGTTAGTTGATAGGCAATAAAACTTTTAACAGATTTCGACTAATATATAAATGGGTTTTTGCTGCTATTCGAGTCGCTGTGCTGTGTTATTGTCCGCCTTTTTGGCTTGCCACAAATTTCCAATAGCCAGTTTCACGCACTTGTTGCATTGTCTGTCCATGGCTGATAGCTGTGGCTTCGATTGCAGCGTCAAATATAGTGTTTATTGCCGTTGCGCTTATTTCGCTTGTTTTCTAAACAATTCATTACAGTTTATTTTGTGGAAATTGATATCTGTTGCAATTTGAAATTGTTTAATTTTGTCTGAAACTGACTTTTTTAATATCCACTGAACTGAATTATTGGGTTCCGATAACAAAAGCGGAATATTTTGGATATGCACCGATGCTGATTATCACTATTCGCTGGTAAAACTTTGGCTGAAAGTAAGTATTTTTAGAGACGCCGATGACTACTATATCTGTCGAAGCTAAATCAATTCCTATCTCTGGAAAACAGGTTTATTGTTATGATCTGACATCTAAATTGAATCAAAGTGATCTGAGGAGAATGATAAAGTCCATCCTTCTCTAAAGTTATTTTAACTATATAGAATTATAAAAAGATTCTCACATTGATGTATGTGCATAAATCTTCCAGTAAAACAATAAAGCTAATTTCAGAATTATAAATAATCGCTCTCAAGCAGCTCAAAGACAGTGTCAGCTATCCAGAAGGAACGAGCTCTGCTACCCGCTTCTTTGGAGGGAGTCAGCAATGTACGCAGAAATGTATGGAGGCAAATGCGCAAATGCTGATGCCGCATAAGACGATCAGAAAGCTATTAAACGTAGCACCGATAGCCGCTCCGAGCTTTAACAATTTGTTTAGCTGTGTCTTGAGTATACGACTATTCCCGCTGAGGTTTCCATACTGTCGGAGATATGTAGATTCAACTGAAGCTGAGTCAATATTCCATCTCTGACGTAAGAATGTAATATTTTACGTCTACGCCACTTAACAACTTTATGCCAGTCTTCAATAATTGGGCTTTGACAACTTGTATGCCTGTGCCGTCTCGTCTTCTCCTTCGTTACCTTACTAAGCGCTCTCTATGTACATTATGTATGTAAGTAAGTAATTGCTTTCGCAATGAAATATAGATTTTACAGCTTCTATTATAGTTGAACATGGTAAAGTGTGTTCGGCTTGTTAAATATGTGAGACTCCCTTTTAACTACTCACACATTATGGATATAATGAAGGCACTTGAAGTGAATCTTGTACGGCTGCTAATTTCGCTTTTGTGTTTAAAGCTGATGAAGAGCTTTTCAGCAGGTGCACAATGGCAGACGAAGCCATTCCAGCCGCTGTGATTATAGCGGACACTGTTTTAGTAGCCTCAATAAATTCATGGAACGAAATTATACAAATGCAATCTAGGTTTGGTTAATTTAAGTTAGAATAGGTTTGAGGTTATGTTAATTTTTTTTTAAATCATTAAACTTAAATACACAATTTTTTTATCTTACACTACCTCTTCTCATTCGCTCATGTCTCTTCCTTTGAAATTAAATCATATTTCTGAAATTTCATTTTTGCTGTAAGATAGAACTTCTTCTTTTGGTTGGGAGCTGAACGCACGACTCACCGAGTAGTTGAACAAGCACAAGCAAAAATACATCGCTTGAAATCAATAAAGCTATTAATTGGTATAAAATAAAACAAAAAAAATGAACTTTTGAGGGATTAATGTCTGATGAGTACAGTGTGCAAAAATATTGAGAGATATATACAGAATAATCGAGAATATACATACCTATATTGGCAGAGTATAGTACCTACCAACATCAATTTGGATTGATGCAATCAATTTGATTGATCGGTATATCAGGGGTAGGATACCAGTAGATCTTTTATCTAGCGCGCAGCACGCTTACTGTAAAGGCAGGTCAGTAGACACCGCCCTACACACTGTGGTTACTTGGATAGAAAAGTCTATCGCACACAAACACTTTGACGTGGGAACCTTTCCTGATATCGAGGGGCTTTCAATAATGTTCTGCCGGAAGCGGTAATTGGAGCCCTGAATAGGTTCGGGGTTGAATCCAACCTTAAGCATCTCGTTTTCAGTCTGCTCTGCGAAAGAACGATCGTAGCGGACTGGGACAGCGCGCGTGTACACCGTGCCGTTAACAGGGGAACCCCCCAAGGAGGAGTTCTCTCGCCTCTTCTCTGGATCATGGTCGTTAACGACCTGATAGAGAAGCTTGCAGAGAGGGGCTGCCGGGTGGTAGTCTACGCTGACGACGTAGCTCTCATGGTCGAGGAGAAATTCCTAGGCACTGTGTACGAACTTACACAAAGTTATCTTGGCGTGGTATCGAAATGGGCTGCGAAATGTGGCCTTTCAGTAAATCCAAGCAAAACTGAAATGGTTCTGTTCACAAGACGGTACAAAATACCGGAAGCGCCCTTGCCATCGATGGGTGGAACTTATCTCCGTCCAGCGGATAGAGTCAAGTACCTGGGGCTCATCCTGGATAGAAAGCTCTCATGGAAAGCTAATATAGAGGAGAGAGCTAAGAAGGCCTCGGTTGCCTTATATTGCTGCAGAGGCGCCATCGGAAAAAGATGGGGTCTCTCACCTAAGGTGGTTCTTTGGCTATACGAAACTATAGTCAAAACAATAATGTTATATGGGATACTCGTGTGGTGAAAGTCTTTGGAAAAGACTTCACTAGTCAAAAGACTCGTAAGTGTTCAACGAGCGGCTCTCGTAAATATGAGTGGCGCGCTCCGTACGACACCAACCTTGGCACTTAACGCCTTACTGCACATAGTACCCGTGGATATACCAGGACGGTACTTGGCTGCGAAAGCGGCTGCTAGACTTGGGGAATCCGAGTTTTCAGGAGAGTGCGTGCCTGGGCACTCAAGTATCCTCACACACTTCAGCTTCATTCCGAGATCTTTGGATCACCTCCATGCCACCGAGCTCAGCCCGGGCAACAATTTCACTGCTCTTATTCCCTCAAGGGACGTTTGGGCGGGAAGGAGTCGCTGGAGGCGAGGCGCGGTGAGCTTCTTCACGGAAGGGTCGAAGTTGGCGGGAAAGGTTGGCGGGGGAGTTCACTGTCGTGAGCTCCGCATCAACCTTAGTTTCAGGCTTCCCGATTACTGCAGCGTTTTTCAAGCGGAAGTGGCTGCTATTAAAGCAGCAACGGACATATTGCTTCGAAGTGCAACAACCTTTAGGGAGGTGTTGATCCACTCGGATAGTAGAGCGGCGATACTAGCTCTGAGTTCAGTGAACATGCGCTCAGGGTTGGTTAAGGAATGCCTATCCTCACTATCGGTGGCATCGTTATACTTTTCAATCAGACTAGTCTGGGTTCCTGGCCACTGCGGAATCGCGGGGAATTGTAAGGCTGATGAGCTTGCAAGGTCAGGGACGACGGACTCACTACAGGAAGCATGGAAGCATGTAGGAGCACCATTGTCCTACTGCGGTCTGCTATCGGACAGATGGGCTTCGGCTGAGCTGGGTAGGCGCTGGTCAGCTGCCAACACATGCTTAGTCGCAAGATCTTTCTGGCCTAAGGTTAACCGCGGTTGGTCTGCTGAACTTTTCGCCCTAAGTAAACCTCACCTCTCCTTAGTCGTAGGGGTTCTTACTGGCCATTGCCCCATTTGGATCCACGCTGTAAGGTTAAAAATCTTACCGGATGCTAGCTGTAGAAGCTGCATGGAGGAGGATGAGATGGAATCACTGGTCTCATCACTTTCTTCTGGAATGTCCCGCCTTTGCGAGATCAAGAAAGAGATTTCTTGGCTCTCACTTTTTGGAGCAGGCTCGCGAAATAGCGAATATAGAGGTTAAGAATCTCTGCAGATTTGTAGTAGGTTCAGGGCGCTTTGTCGACTCCTAATTTTGTTAATCTAAGGGGGATCCAG
This sequence comes from Zeugodacus cucurbitae, assembly GCF_028554725.1. NCBI lineage: Eukaryota > Metazoa > Arthropoda > Insecta > Diptera > Tephritidae > Zeugodacus > Zeugodacus cucurbitae. The sequence continues at coordinate 14,162,544 of NC_071671.1, forward strand.
GCTTCACAAAGGACTACATTTTAAATTCTACGTGTGTTTTTCCATTTGGGAAACAGCCTTGCAACCTAACCTAACCTAACTCATATGGTGCAAGTAATTTATTCATGAAGCCACATTTTTACGGGACTCCTGTGGATATTATATTGGTATATATTTTATCTATGTACATGCCGCATAAAATACAAATAAAGGATGATTATACAAAATTACCTACAGAAATAGCAGCCAAAGTAAACATATTTTTTGACATTTAACACATATGAAGGAACAAAAAAAATTCCCAAATCACGGATTTTTGAGTGACTAAATTTTCGAGTTATCAAAGTTTCCTTAAATTTCTTCTAAAAACTACAACCATATAAATTTACTTATACATACGCGTTTCTGCTATAGAAACATATCCGGAATAAGAAACATAAAGTGCTCCCACATCTGGGTATACGTCGTGGCCTGCTGCATACAATTTTGAATTTCCTCACTCATATACTCTAACGGTATTGAATATTGATACGAATTATTTAGCAGGCAGCTTTCAGGCTCGCTTATATGCCAAGCATGGTGATATTTGTATTTATGTATGTGCATACAGATGTATGTGGCATCCTTTTATTCCCATCCACCAGCTAATCTAATATGTGAGCATACAAGGATTGCGAGTAATTAACAATTTAACATTTCAACAATGCAATGCAGCGGTTGATTGCGCCACAGCTGGTGAAGGCGTTGAGGTAGCACTGCGAATGTGAGTTTTTTTTTCGTTTTTAACGTGCCACCGCTCCTTAATGAAAATTGCATGCATTGCGTTAGTTCGTTGAAATGGCAAACGGAATGAATTCAAAAATACAAAAAATAAATAAGTAAAAGCACCATTAAAATGCAAGCGTATACGAATGCACACTCGACCATGTGCAACCAAATACAAAAATTAAATATTTTCAAATATTCAGATGAATGGTTGACGAGTGCGCTGGGCAGCTGGCAGCTGAGGCTTACCAACTTTCAACGGCAATTTAAATAAGCAAATTAATAATGTGTACAGATGTTATCTTCGTTAAACGAAAGGGAAATATATCACAGTGTACATCAGAATTACGAATATTCTTTTTATGATTACATTTACAGAAATTATACTTTATTCGATAACAGTAGATGTATCTTTCACGATTAATTATCCAATTACTACTACAATTTAAATTAAATTACACCCTTTCTGAAGGGTTGTGGTGGACAGTAACTATCAACCACTTTTGGACTCTCAAAATGTTTAATAATTGCTGATACCTCTATAACATTATGGTGATCCAATACCACGCCTTTAGACTAAATCACTAAGTCATAGAACTATGGTAGTAAAAAATATGATGATGATCCACGCAGATTTAACAATATATTTTTGGATTTATTTTGCAGAATCTTTGCAAATTGTGAGACTTTAGCTCATGGAACTTTTAATAAAAATATTTCATTACAATATCAAGACTGAAAGCCTTTTCATTTATATCATTAACCTCCCCTAGGTAAAACAGGTGCAAAATAGAGCACACTCACTCCCACTCACACGTAATTTAATATTTAGGGCATACGAATCAAGAATATACATATGTATGTATGTAAAAAGGACGTGATGAAAAACGAAAAAAATAAGAGACACAGGTAAGTTTAAACAATTTGTAGCGAATTTCCGAATATATGTTTATTTCATCAAGAGGTACACAGCGGTAAAGTTACATGCGTACAAATCAAAGTGGAATAAACTGCATTTACGTGTTGAAATTGTACACAAGTGCACCCCCTTCGTCAAGTTCACAATATGTTTCTCCTGTATTTGTGTCCCACTTTTGTGCAAACTCCTACATTCTCTTTGAATATGCGTGCACATATGGCCCGAGATTTTGTTGTTAGTTGATGACATTTGGTTCAATTGTTTTGTGTTTGCTCACATCCCTATTTGGGTGACTGTGCTCGCAGCGTTTCACAGAGCTGACAGCACAATGGTGACGTTCCGATTCTATTTTCTTTGTTTGATGTTTCAGAAAGACAGCGAACTTTTTTCCTCAAATCCTTTTGTTGTTTCTCTGTTTTCGTTTTATTATTGTTTTACTATAATTTATGCAGAAAAAACAATATTTTGAAATCCAATTACCTTTTAAAGCAGACTTATAGGTTCCTTCAAATGTCAATTAACATTGTGGTGATCACCGAAAATTAAAGGAAAAACTCAAATTAAATAGGTATGCAATATCCTATCTAGAATTTAGTCATCCTCCATTATCCTTAATCATCCATCTATGTGGTTCCCACGATTCCCAATAATCTGTTAGGATAAACCACCACTTAGTTCCTTTTAACTATTTCATTATTTTCTTTTTGTTTCTGTTGGATTGTGAAATATCCTTTTAATGCGAAAGCGTCCTTTGCATCCTTGTTGCATGTCTTCTGCTTTATGTTGACATTAACGCCAGCGAAACACCATAAAAAAGGAGCATTGCTCTACCCACTCCCGTTTATACATGCATAATAATTTTAAAAGTATGAAAAGTAGAAAAAAGGAATCCAAGCGACAGGGATTAGGTTACTGCAACGAAGTCTGCGCACTCAAAGCCTATCGCATCCAGACAGTGCTTACCGCAGAGGCACATACCCATCTTGCAACACAACAAGCCGCTAAAATGGATTCTTTATATTTTTTTGTGCTTTAATCATTTTGTGTTCCACTTGTTGAAGGTCGCCGACTAGTAAAGACTCAGACTACGTGGCGAAAAAGTAGATACATAGCAAGTGTTTACATACATATCTAGAGAAATGAGAAGATAGCAACGTGTATATGTGCTCCACAGCAGTTTCTTTACTCTCCGATTTGGTTTTTGCTTTATTTCAGTTTTGTTTTCTGCTTGTTACCCCTTGTGGTAAATAAACCATGGACGGTGCAAATGACTTAGTTTTGTGCTTTCGGTTTTTTCAGCTTGTTCATATTACATTTGTACAACTTAATGGAATCATTTGAACGGATTTTACTTTTTTGATGGTAAGAAGGCAAGCAACTTTCACAAAGAAGCCTAGTAAGCGGCTTAGGTGTATATTACTACACTTGAAAATTCGCATTTAACTCCACTAACACTACAATTGGCATTTGCATAAAATCGCGTAAATACTGAATAAACAAGTAAGGAAGGGCTAAGTTCGGGTGTAACCGAACATTTTATACTCTCGCAATTTATTTATTTAACTTAATTAATGTTATATAATACACAATTTGACCCACATATTCGTCATATATGTTATATAAAGTCCATTGAAAGTTGGAAACCCTAATATTAGGTTTAAAGCACCGAGGTCCTCATGTTCGATATATGATGCCTTGAAAACATATGGTCCGATTTTGGCGATTTTTAGAATGGGGCTGCCACACTATAAACATAGTATTTGTGCAAAGTTCTGCACCGATATTTTCACTAGTGCTTACTTTATATATTGTAAAGTAACCAATTCAGATCGTCTTCAAAGTTCTGGTATATAGGATGTAGGCGTGGTTGTGAAGCGATTTGCCCAATTTTCACAACATATTATTGGGAGGTAAGGAAACTATTACAAACCAAGTTTCATTGAAATCGGTCGAGTAGTTCCTGAAATATGGTTTTTGACTCATAAGTAGGCGATGCCACGCCCATTTTCCATTTTGTAAAAAAGCCTTAGTGCAGCTTCCATCTGTCATTTCTTATGTGAATTTTAGTAATTTTCAACCTAACCTTTGTATGGGAGGTGGGCGTGGTTATTATCCGATTTCAACTATTTTCATGGGGTGTGGTGGGGTACGTAAGAGAATCGACTGCAGAAAGTTTGGTTTATATAGCTTCATTGGTTTGTGAGATATGTACAAATAACCGATTTGGGGGCGGGGCAATGCCCCATTCCCCAAAAAAATTACATACAAATATGCCCCTCCTCCTTTCCTTTATTCCAAATTTTACTGTTATAACTTTATTTATGGCTTAATTATGATACTTTATGTGTTTTTGGTTTTCGCAATTTTGTGGGTGTGGCAGTGGTCCGAGTTTGCTCATTTTCGAAAGCAACCCTCTCATGGTCCCAAGGAACATGTGTTCCAAGTTTCATTAAGATATCTTAATTTTTACTCAAGTTATCGCTTGCACGGACGGACGGACGGACAGACATCCGGATTTCAACTCCACTCGTCATCCTGATCATTTATATATATATAACCCCATATCTAACTCTTTTATTTCTTGGTGACACAAACAACCGTTATGTGAACAAAACTATAATACTCTGTGCAACAGGTTGCGAGAGTATAAAAATGCATAATCCCCACTTAAGTATACTCTATTCTTGCATAGAATCGAATCATTATGGTGATAATTGAGAGTATTTGCCGGTCCGCCTTCAGACTAAATCACTAAGTCATAGATCTATGGTAGTAAAAAGTATGATGATGATCCACGCAGATTTAACAATATATTTCTGGATTTATTTTGCAGAACCTTTGCAAATTGAGAGACTTTAGCTCATGGAACTTTTAATAAAAATATTTCATTACAATATCAAGACTGAAAGCCTTTTCATTTATATCATTAACCTCCCCTAGGTAAAACAGGTGCAAAATAGAGCACACTCACTCCCACTCACACGTAATTTAATATTTAGGGCATACGAATCAAGAATATACATATGTATGTATGTAAAAAGGACGTGATGAAAAAAGAAAAAATTTAAGAGAAGCAGGTAAGTTTGAACAATTTGTAGCGAATTTCCGAATGTGTGTTTATTTCATCAAGATGTGCACGGTAAAATTAAATGCGTTCAAATCAAAGTGGAATAAACTGCATTTACGCGTTGAAACATTACACAAGTGCTTCGTCAAGTTCCCAATGTGTTTCTCCTGTATTTGTGTCCCACTTTTGCGCAAACTCTTACATTCTCTTTGAATATGCGGGTACATATGGCCCGCTTTTGAAAGTCACTTGCAAGCGGCATTTGCATAAAATCGCGGTAAAAATGCCTAAAAAATGCATAAACCCGACCTGATTGAAATTATATATTTTTTCTTCTCTCCTCTTCCGAGGACGTTTTTCCTGGTAATAATTATGCTTTGTCTTATATTGCTTACCTTCTGCCAACCCAAAGCAAACAAAAAAGTACTTAGAACAAGTAAGGAAAGGCTAAGTTCGGGTGCAACCGAACATTTTATACTCTCGCAATTTATTGAAGAAATTTTAATAAGATAACACCCAAATTTACCCACAAATTCGGCACAAAGTTTAATAGAATAACGAAAATCGTCCTATATAGTGTATGAGGGCTGAGGTAATTCCTGAACCGATTTCATTCATTTTCACCAGCTAGGTACACTACATATATCCAGAACTATACACGCACTTAATTTCGCAAAGATATAGTATCTCACATATTAACCAATACATATATGTATGTAGATTAAAGCCCACCGTATTTTTGAAAAACCTATAATTAGGTACATGGGAGCTAGGAGATGTTATTATCCGATTTTTATAATTTTTGGAACAGAGACACACTATTAGAAAAAAACAATTTCCTCTGAATTACATTAAATTATCTAAGAGATTTACCAATATTTTCGGTTAAAATTTACCCTTAGGCGCTGAGTTCAAAATGCCCGATATCTAGGGTCCTGAAAAGTTATAGTCCGTTTTCGACAATTTTTTCTCAAGTGAAGCCAGAGATGATATGTACTATTTGTGTAAAGTTTTATTCCGCTATCTTCATTGGTTCCTTATGTATACATTACAAAGTGAAGGAATCAGATGGAATTCAAAATTGAGTTATATGGGAAGTTGTCGTGGTTATGAACCGATTTCATCCATTTCACATGTGTCATCAGGGTGTCAAGAAAGTATTATATACCGAATTTCATTGAAATCGGTCGAGTAGTTCCCGAGATATGGTTTTTGACCTATAAGTGGGAGATGCCACGCCTATTTTTCATTTTGTAAAAAAATCTGAGTGCAGCTTCCTTCTGCTATTTCTTATGTAAAATTTAGTGTTTCTGACGTTTCTCGTTAATGAGTTAACCCACTTTTAGTCATTTTTAACCTAAACTTTGTATTGGAGGTGGGCGTGGTTATTATCCGATTCCTTTCATTTTTGGACTGTATTAGGAAGTGGCTAAAAAAAAAATGACTGCAGAAATTTTGGTTTATATAGCTTTATTGGTTTGCGAGTTATATACAAAAAACCTATTTGAGGGCGGGATCACTCCCACTTATCCAAAAAAAATACATCCAAATGTGCCCCTCCCTAATACGATCCTATGCTCCAAATTTTATTTTCATAACTTTATTTATGGCTTAGTTATGACACTTTATAAGTTTTTGGTTTTCGCCATTTTGTGGGCGTGGCAATGGTCCGATCTTGCCCATTTTCGAAAGCAACCTCCTCAGGGTGCCAAGGAATACGTGTTCCAAGTTTCGTTAAGATATCTCAATTTTTACTCAAGTTATCCGTTGCACGGACAGACGGACGGACGGACAGACAGACATTCGGATTTTGACTCGTCTCGTCACCCTGATCATTTTGATATATATAACCCTATATCTAACTCGTTTAGTTTTATGACTTACAAACAACCGTTAGGTGAACAAAACTATAATACTCTCTTTAGCAACTTTTGTTGCGAGAGTATAAAAACACAGACAACGATTAAAATTAAACTTATGAATGGATTTGCTTCACGTACGCTTACAAGTGATCCCCTCAACACATACTAATATATGTACAATTTACAATAGTCCGTTGAGTGTTTCAGAAAAGGTTAAAATTAAATAAATACATTGGCATGACAACCGACAAATATCAACGAAATGGCAAATGATAGTGCAACCACTGGAAATGATGGGTCAAATTGAGAGAACTAACAAAAGAGAACTGAGAAACGGTATATTACCCGCAATAAATGCTTGGAAGCCGAAGGTTTGTATATGTGTGTATACCGCAGGGAAGAAGTGTTCCATGAAGTGCCTATAAATTATGCAAATGACGTAAAGGGTATTCTGTGAAAGCTAAGGCATAATGGAGTATTTATTTA